>NC_088346.1:49057500-49332500 GCF_036884655.1 Musa acuminata AAA Group | reverse complement strand
GAGCATTCTGGTCACTGGATCCACTGGCTTCCTGGCAAAAAGTACTCCTCTCACACAAACATCTCCTGGAAGACATCAAAATGTGCTTTACAATCTTTACTGATCTTTGTGTGTGTTCTGCTTGTTTTCGTTGTTGGTTTGGGATGAAAGTATTCGTGGAGAAGGTGCTGAGGGTTCAACCCGAGGTCAAGAAGCTTTTCCTCCTCGTCAGAGCCGGTGATGCCGCATCCGCCAACCGGCGTGTGCAAACTGAGGTGCAACTCCTCCTCCTCAAAGGGGTTTCTTCTTTCTTTTTTGTTATTGAAGCTTAATGCACACACAAGCTACAAGTTTTTGGCTTACCAAAGTTACGTGCAAGAACTATACCTCTTCCTCTTCTCTTTCGCTTGCACCAAAAACTTAGGTTCAGATTCATGAGTCTAGAAATTAGGCTTAATTCTACTTACGGTTTAGTTATGCATATGTATTTTCTGATTGTTCAACTCTTGGAATTAATCATCTTTTTCTTTATTCTAGATACTAGACAAGGATTTATTTAAGGTTCTAAAAGACAAACACGGCGACGGGTTCCATTCATTTGTTGCGAGCAAACTTGTTCCTCTGGGTGGCGACATAGTCCAGGAAGATTTAGGAATACATGACTCTGATCTCCGAAGAAACTTGTGGAAGGAAGTAGAGGTTGTTGTCAATGTAGCTGCAACCACCAACTTTGATGAGAGGTAATCGGACACAACAAACAAAGATGTGATCTCAAGGTTGCGACTCTTGCTATCGAAATTTACTTGATAACTCACAGATATGATGTTGCGTTGGGCATCAATGTCCTCGGAGCCAAGCATATTTTGGAGTTTGCCAAACGATGTGTTAGGCTACAAATGCTTCTCCATGTTTCTACCGGTACGTTGCATTTCGAGTTGATTCAAGATACCATTCTAACACATGACATAAGATTTTGTGCATATTAATAACTTGCAACGATCTCATCTTCCACTCGTTGCCAGCTTATGTAGCTGGCGTGCAAAGCGGACTGATCTTGGAGAAGAAGTTTCTCATGGGAGAGACCCTCACGGGGGACTCCTACTTGGACATTGAAGCAGAACTAAGCTTGGCGGACAAGAAGAAGAGGGAGCTCCGTGCAGAGGACGCAACCGAGGAAGCAGAGAAGCTAGCCATGAAGGAACTGGGGATAAACAGGTTTGACCCTTATCTTCGCTCGTCCTCCTAATCTCATAGATTGAGCCATTGAGCTGATCTCTCTTCGTTCCAAATCTCTTGCATCCCAAAGGGCTAAGTTGTTTGGTTGGCCAAACACCTACGTTTTCACCAAAGCGATGGGTGAGATGTTGCTTGGACACTCGAGAGGAGATCTGCCGATGGTTATTTTGCGCCCAACGATCATAACAAGCGTTCAGAGTGATCCACTGCCGGGTTGGATCGAAGGAACACGGTATCAATCTATCTATCTAACATGACTCCAGTCGATGGAGTCGCTGCGTTTTAGATTTGCACTGCTACCTTAGAGCTACAGCCGGTGTGTGGTGGTGGTTGTGCAGGACGATCGACAGCGTAATCATAGGTTACGCGAAGGGGAAGATCACATGCTTCTTTGGAGATCTCGATGTCATCATCGACGTGGTTCGTTCTCTCCTCGGAATACGCCCATCAGCGATCCACACTTTTTTTTGGGTATTATCGTTCTGAGATGATCCTGATGATGCAGGTGCCCGGGGACATGGTGGTGAATGCGATGATGGCGACCATGGCAGCTCACTCGAAGCAGCAGGCCGAGTTCATCTACCACATGGGCTCGTCCGTGAGAAATCCAGTGCCGTACGCCACCCTGGAGCATTGTCACTTCCGTTACTTCCTTGCCAACCCTCGCGTCGGGAGAGATGGAAGTGTCATGCCGACGAAGAGGCTTTCTTTCATCAAAAGCATGGTCGGATTCCGCGTCTTCATGACTCTGAGATACAAGCTGCCATTGGAGGTCAGTCCGTACGTACACACCGCTCCTCACGATTCTGCCGCACGCATTTTGATGTATAGCCCTACTTCACTCTGCATGCGAACTGTGACTCCTCTCGATAGGTAATGCACCTATTCAATCTATTATCTTGTGGACGAATCGCTCGCGGATACAATGAACTCAACCGGAAGTACAAGTATGTGATGTATCTTGTTGAACTTTACAAACCCTACGCCTACTTCGATGGATGGTAGGATACGATGATTTATACAAGATTATTATTTTTAGTTAACAAAGCCATTTTAGAAAGAAGAAATCATGTGAATGACTTGAATACATTTTGAAGCTTTGATGATCTAAACATGGAGAGGTTGAGGATGGCGATGAAGAAGGACGACGCAGAGGCCAAGATGTTTGATTTTGATCCCAAGCACATTGACTGGGAGGCTTACTTCAGTAGCATTCATATCCCAGGTGTAATGAAATATGCATTCAAGTGAGCCATCAAAGATGAACATCAGGATGTTTGATGCGCTCGCTATCTATTAAAAGTTGTCATCGGATGTAAACCCGTCTTGGTGGAAATAAAATATAAATTGCGTTAATTCCCAGCTATGTCGATCCTCGCAGTCATTGTTAAGGTTGCTGTTATCTGCTGCATCTTCTTTAATCAAGCTTTAAAAGGCCGGCCACCAGAAACTAAGAGACGACTCAAATAATTGTTTCTACCGGCTATATAATTCACTCGGCCTTTCCACCCGATCTGTCATTGATGGCAGTGCGGTGTCCCGCTTAATACGAAATCACGAGGCAGGTGGAAATTTCGAGTCGTCAGAAACGCGTGGGTAAAGCAAAGGACCAGTACTGAACTCCACCGTCACCGCTTCGGCCACCCCCCCTCTCCACAGCCGATCCGCTGTGTGACTTCTAATCTAGCCTTCCAATTGCTACATCTCGACCGTCTATTGATGCGGGCTCCATCTAAAGTGCGAGGATTCGGGGTAGAGTCGGATACGCTACTTGGAGAGGATCCGAGCCCATGGGTCGAGTCCTGCCACGCTCTCCACGAGCCCGGCTCGGCCCGGCCCGGACCTCATAAACCCTATAAATAAGCCCCATTGCCACCTTCCATGTCGAGAAGGTACGTTCTCATCTGGGTTGCTCTGCGGCCGCTTTTCGCATCCAAGACGTTCCAGAGTCATCTCGATCTTCGATCGCTTCCACTGCGTCGTCAGGTAAAAGAATACTGTTTCTGTGGGTTCCGATACGAAGTTGATGATGTTAGGAGCATTTGGTTTCTATGATGATCATGTTCACCTGAATCTTTTGTGGCCGCCTAATGATCGATTTCTTTCGTTCTAGACTTCGATCTGTTTGCAGTTTTACCCTCGAGCTGGGATCTTTTACGTTTAGATCAATCCCTGTCATCTGCTCGTTTTCTTTTCGTATATGCGTTGGATTTTATCTTATTTTTCCTGGAAACATGGTTGCTTTTATTCCTCTTTCGCGTTTCATTTCTGTTGATATATTGGAACTGGATGATTGCTTTGATCATATGATATGCTTTCCACTGTAATCTTGTTATAATTTAGACTCTGTCGACAAGTTAATAACAGTCTGGTGATCCAGAGAGTTGTATCACAAATTATCATTTTGAAAGACCTTGTGCAGCTTAATTCTTCATCTAGTGTCGAAATCTATCAATTGAGTATTGATTAATGAAGGAAAACAAAGATTGCCTACTGATCTGACGCAGATTTGAAGTAACTTCTTTAGTCTTCTATGAACGATCCGTTTGTTATAACGATGTTGTAATAACTTTTACTTTAACTTGGAAACGTATGTGAAAGATTAGGTAAACATATATGGTACTACTTTAACTTAGGGACTGACATGGAATCGAGCTTAGGAATCTTGTTTTCGTACTGCTGGTTTGTGCTTTTCTTGATTCTAGTGGTGTTGGCTAAGTTTATCCCTATTCATCATTTCATCTTACACAAGGCTTCCATGATTAACACAAAAGATTTAGACGACAGAGCTAATGTATAGCTCTTAATTTCCTACCGTCATCCATTGCTAGGTCATAATTATTGGCTATGGTGACAACAATATTGTGCTCTGTGTGGCACAAAACTGCAATCTGGTTCTTTTGTGATGCTTAATTATCTTGCACAATAACTAAGCTAATGATATTTTAGATGTTTACAGAATTTGCTTCAGTAGCCAACATTACCATTTGACCAGGAATGTCATGCATGGATTATCATCACAATCCAGAAACAATTGTCTTCATGATGGACAATGTCAGTATCAGTGAGGAGGTACTTGCTTCTTAGTTTCTTCCTTGTACATTTAATATCTGGCCATGAACATGTTGGAGACACTATAAGATCATCGGTTGCATGTCTATCGTTGGTAGGATAGTGCACCCAAACTTTAAAATTAAAAAAAAAGGGGGTTACAAAATCATTAATAATGGAATGAGATCTCTAGAGAAAGGTCAGAAAGATGGAAGTATTGCTACTTTTGTGGGTCGAATATTAGGTTAAACAAGAACCAGTAAATAATTAAACAAAGTTGTGTTTATTTCTGTGAACCAATGGTTCCCACTCTAACCTGCCCATGCCCACGGATGATTTATCGTCGAACATGCAGACAGTTCCTTGATCTAATTCTAGATGTCCTTATCACTTAACCATTAGACTGGAATTCCTTGGGTCTACTTCTTAAGTGTTTGTTGTTCACCAGATATATTTATCATCTTTAAATCTTCATAGTCAGTCTGCATCAGAGGGCCATTTCTTAAGTGTTTGTTGTCTCGGGTTTTTTGTCAGCTGTGTTTCTGGTTTGATCTTTCTGTAGTTGCTGCTGCTGCTGCTGGTTCTGTATCTATCTGGTTGATTTCTTGCCCGTAGGGTTTCATTCTGATGCTTAGAAGCGAATCAATGCACCGAGTAGCCTCCGCTGGATTCCTTGCTCCTTGTTCTACTTCTTTGCCTAATTATTCTTCATGAATGGATCATTTTCTGATAAATCATGATGATATGTGTGGCGTAGTTTAATCAGTTTGCGAGATTGCGGGGGTAAGCACCAGGATGTGGACGACTGAGACATTGCTAACGAGCTACGACAATGTGTCATGATGCGGCATTGGGATGAATGGAAATCGTTGCATGTCCCATTTATATGTCACGAGTTAGTATCCCTAGTAATGCCTGTTGCTGTAGGTTGTCCGTGGCAACATGCCTTCTAATCTACGATGACTGATCTTAGAATTAGAATAATTTAGTCTCAATATTAGTTGAGAATTAGAAGAATTAAGGGTTTATAAACTCGTTGGAGTATTTTTGTCTACGTCCTCAAATTTAGGATTATATCCATCCTTTAGTCAATGCCAAGGATTGGAAAGAGTTCAATTTCTCGGCCCAAAACCGGAAATCCCAACAGCTAAGGCTAAGCCAAGCGCGCCTCCGGGGTCATCAACTGCCGTCGGTGTTTCCACGGACCAGAACAGCAAGTATGAATCAGACTGGTTCTGGTTGGGCTTCGTTGTTCTCGACATGGGCCGAGTCGAGCCTCGCCATAGTGACCGCACGATCAAAGTGATCACTTTGTTGTCAAGGAAGATACTCTTCCCGTTTCCAATAGCTCCCTTTCAACACGAAAGGCAATTTGGACTCGCTCTACCTGTTGGAATAATTTGTATACGTCTTTGCTCTGGGGAATCCATGGGATCGCAAGGAACACATAAAAGAAGACCGGGCTGAATCAGGTGCGGCCCAGTGTCTTAGCATCATCATTAGCGTTCTCTCGATTCTACAACCAAATCTCATATTGTCATTAAAAACATCAACTCCAGCTAATCCATTCATGACCAAAATCGCGACTAATTTTATGAGAGCGTTGGCCAGCCAATCTCATAACACTCGACCTAACAACCACC
Source organism: Musa acuminata AAA Group (assembly GCF_036884655.1). Taxonomy (NCBI): domain Eukaryota; kingdom Viridiplantae; phylum Streptophyta; class Magnoliopsida; order Zingiberales; family Musaceae; genus Musa; species Musa acuminata. Next base: position 49,326,591 of record NC_088346.1, on the reverse strand, counting down.
TTCGGCGTATAATAATTCCTTTGGCCTTTAATTTCTCACCTGTCGTTGGTGACATCAAACGCCACGTGGAGGCTTGCCCTTTGGCCGGTGCCTCGTAACAACTACTGATGTCAACTCACCGAAAGAATCATTGCCGTGTGGAATGTGGCATTTTTGAGTAGTCACTAGCCACCGTTTAGATCCGCCAAGGACACCTACGGCAAGGGTATCGTTGAGCAAGACGATGTAAATCGTGTGGCCAAGTAAGGTTAGGTGTTTGATGTCACCGGTGACCGGCGACGAACCAATGAAATATCGGCCACACGAAATGCAGATTAGAAAGCACAGTAGGTGTCATTCTGGTGGTCCATTTTTGGTTGAACTGAAGACTTTATAACAACATGATCATTTGCTATTATTCTTTGTCTAATGCGGATGGAGTCGGTCAGGGTGTGTGGCAATGGCTGAACCACTCAACTCTGACGCTTCCATCCCTCATGACGTGGACTGCTATCTGTTTTCCATGATGGGCAAGTCCCTTCACCTATGTACGCATACATGCAACAGCATTCCAGATTACAACAATGTCGTCGCATGCAATGCACTGTTGTAGAGATCTGACATCCCCGTGTGATCGATCATGTGCATGATCTGATGTGAGACGCAAGAGAAACAAAGTATAAATCATGGTAGGTTGCGCCTTCGTCAACGTTGAAGCTCCACCTCGTTGAATTCTTGATCGCTGATCACGTTTATGCACACAACACAAACAGCTCAGAAAAGTATGCATCTTAATGATGAGTTGATACGATATGGTTTGTCGTTTCAAGTTACGATCAATCATTGTAAGTCGTCGTGGCAGTAATGTTGCTTGTCCAAGAAACGGTGCCGAACGGTGGAACAGTAGCCAATGCATGCACGAATGCAGTCTTCGGGTGTATCCATGTTACGATCCATGCCACGTCCAAAGCGATGGCCCATGTCATTAAAATTAATCACCGCTCCCGCATTAATTTTCGTGTTCTCTTATTCTCTCTTTTCTGTCTTCTCACCTCCACTATTTATATGCATCCCTCGCTCAGGTGTCCCAAACCATCTCTCTATCTCTCTCTCTCTACACAAACACGTACGGAGGCTTCGATCTCAAGAGCAGCGACATGGAAAGCATCAGAATAGTGGAGTTCTTCAAGAACAAGAGCATTCTGGTCACTGGATCCACTGGCTTCCTGGCAAAAAGTATTCCCCTCACACAAACATCTCATGGAAGACAACCAAATGTGCTTTACAATCTTTACTGAGCTTTGTGTGTGTTCTGCTTGTTTTCCTGTTGGTTTGGGATGAAAGTATTCGTGGAGAAGGTGCTACGGGTTCAACCCGAGGTCAAGAAGCTGTTCCTCCTCGTCAGAGCCGGTGATGCCACGTCCGCCCACCAGCGTGTGCAGACCGAGGTGCAACTCCTCAAAGGGGTTTCTTCATTCTTTTTTGTTCATTAATTCTTAATTCGCACACAAGCAGCAAGTTTTTGGCTTACCAAAGTTATGTGCAAGAACTATATTTCTTCTTCTTCTCTTTCGCTTGTACCGAAAACATAGGTTCAGATTCATGAGTCTAGAAATTAGGCTTAATTCTACTTACGGTTTACTCGTGCATATGTATTTTCTGATTGTTCAACTCTTGGAATTAATCATCTTTTTCTTTTCATTATAGATACTAGAAAAGGACTTATTTAAGGTTCTAAAAGACAAACACGGCGACGGCTTCCGTTCATTTGTTACGAGCAAACTTGTTCCTCTGGCTGGCGACATAGTCCAGGAAGATTTAGGAATACATGACTCTGATCTCCGAAGAAACTTGTGGAAGGAAGTAGAGGTTGTTGTCAATGTAGCTGCAACCACCAACTTTGATGAGAGGTAATCGGACAAAACAAACAAAGATGTGACCTCAAGGTTGCGACTCTTGCTAGCGAAATTACTTGTGAAAGTGATGCATTTATTACTTGATAACCCACAGATATGATGTTGCGTTGGGCATCAATGTCCTCGGAGCCAAGCATATCTTGGAGTTTGCCAAACGATGTGTTAGGCTAGAAATGCTTCTCCATGTTTCTACTGGTACGTTGCATTTCGAGTTGATTCAAGATACCATTCTAACACATGATGACATAAGATTATGTGCATATATTTATCGACCATTAATAACTTGCAACGATCTCATCTTCCTCTCGTTGCCAGCTTATGTAGCCGGCGAGCAAAGCGGACTGATCTTGGAGAAGAAGTTTCTCATGGGAGAGACCCTCGAGGGGGGCTCCTACTTGGACATTGAAGCAGAACTAAGCTTGGCGGACAAGAAGAAGAGGGACCTCCGTGCAGAGGACGCGACCGAGGAAGCAGAGAAGCTAGCCATGAAGGAACTGGGGATAAACAGGTTTGACCCTTATCTTTGCTCGTCCTCCTACTCTCATAGATTGAGCCATTGAGCTGATCTCTCTTCGTTCCTAATCTCTTGCATCCCAAAGGGCTAAGTTGTTTGGTTGGCCAAACACCTACGTTTTCACCAAAGCGATGGGTGAGATGTTGCTTGGACACTCGAGAGGAGATCTGCCGATGGTTATTTTACGCCCAACGATCATAACAAGCGTTCAGAGTGATCCACTGCCGGGTTGGGTCGAAGGAACACGGTATCTATCTATCTATCTATCTATCTATCTAACATGACTCCAGTCGATGGAGTCGGTGCGTTTTAGATTTGCACTGTCACCTTAGAGCTACAGCCGGTGTGTGGTGGTTGTTGTGCAGGACGATCGACAGCGTGCTCATAGGTTACGCGAAGGGGAAGATCACATGCTTCTTTGGAGATCTCGATATCATCATGGACGTGGTTCGTTCTCTCCTCGGAACAAAGCTTCGACCCACATACCCATCAGCAATCCACACTTTTTTTTGGGTATTATCGTTCTGAGATGATCCTGATGATGCAGGTGCCCGGGGACATGGTGGTGAATGCGATGATGGCGACCATGGCAGCTCACTCGAAGCAGCAGGCCGAGTTCACCTACCACATAGGCTCGTCCGTGAGAAATCCAGTGACATACGCCACCCTGGAGCATTGTGGATTCCGTTACTTCCTTGCCAACCCTCGCGTCGGGAGAGATGGAAGTGTCATGCCGACAAAGAGGCTTTCTTTCATCAAAAGCATGGTCCTTTTCCGCGTCTTCATGACTCTGAGATACAAGCTGCCATTGGAGGTCAGTCCGTCCACACATCTCTGCACGATTCTGCCACACGCATTTTGATGTATAGCCCTACTTCACTCCGCATGCGAATTGTGACTGCTCTCGATAGGTAATGCACCTGGTCAATCTATTATCTTGTGGACGACTCGCTCGTGGATACAATGAACTCAACCGGAAGTACAAGTTCATGATGTATCTTGTCGACCTTTACAAACCCTACGTCTACTTCGATGGACGGTAGGATACTTTTTCTTGATATAAGAGATGATTTATACAAGATTATTATTATTACTTAACATAGCCATTTTAAAAAGAAGAAATTTTGTTAATTACTTGAATATGTTTTGAAGCTTTGATGACCTAAACATGGAGAGATTGAGGATGGCGATGAAGCGGGACGAAGCTGAGGCCAAGATGTTTGATTTTGATCCCAAGCACATTGATTGGGAGGACTACTTCAGTAGCATTCATATCCCAGGTGTAATGAAATATGCATTCAAGTGAGCCATCAAAGATGAACAACAGAATGTAAACCCCTCTTGGTGGAAATAAGATATAAATTGAATATCTAGTTGAATCCTGTTAAATTAGATAAAGAGAAGAGATAGAGCTATCAGACATGACAAAATATTTTGTTTCACTCAAAAACTTTACTCAACACATGCAGTTTATATATTCCCTACATTTAATATGAATCTTTCTTTTTTAAACTTTTTAAATAATTAATAGTTAATTTGATTTATTTTTCAATAAGCCTTTAATGCGTTTCACCGATACAATAAACTTCTTTATGGTGCCGTCATAAGTTTAATTTCAACATTCTTCCCTTTTAAACTTATTTCATCAAACATATTAAGAAAGAAATTATTAAAATATTTGAAACTTGAAAGATTTTGTGAGTATATCGACCACTTGTTCACTTGTTGACATGAAATAGTTCAATTTCTTTATTTTTGACATGGTTTCTTATAAAATAAAATTTTATATTGATATGCATCTTTGATTCATTTCTTGCCTAAGGCAATAGTTGATTTATTATCAATATAAATTTTGATTGACTTCTCCTATGATATTATCAAATTCATAAAGTAGTTTTCTTAACCATATTGCATGATAAACATAAGAATATGTTACTATATATATTATGTTTCACAACTTAATAAGCAATGATATATTATTTTTTGAAGACCATGTGAATATAGCTTTACCAAAATAAAATACAAATCTGATTGTACTCATCCGATCACTATCACTATATTTAATAAGTTTCAACCTTTTATATGATGAATAGAATATGCCATAGTTAATTATCCCTTTAATATATTATAAAACTTTTTAATAACCTTTAAATGAGATATATTAGGAGTCTCTATGTATCTACCTATTAAACCAACTCAAAATAATATATCAAGTTGAGTGCATGTCAAATATCTTAAATATCCTAGACTGTTATAATAAATTATATTAATTGATTTACCTTCACATTCCTTAATCAACTTAGTGCCATATTCCATAAGTATATTTGTAATGTGACAATCTTTCGTAAAAAAACTTCTTTAGAATTTCCTTTGTATAATTTTTTTGTGAGATAAAAATTTCTTTATTGTCTTGTATAACTTCGATACTAAGGAAGTAAGTCATTAGGCTTAAGTCAGTCATCTTAAACTCCTTCTTCATAGAATGTTTAAAATTTTTAATCATGAAGACAGTATTTCTTATAAAAATTAAATCATTTATATACAGGTATATAAATATTATCTTCATCAGAGTTAAATTTCATATAGAGAGCATGTTTATATGGATATTTAGAAAAATCATTTGGAATAAAATAAACATCTATATGGGAATCTCATGCTCGTAAGACTTATTTAAGCCCATAAAGAGTCCTTTTTAACTTGTATATCTTATTTTCTTGGTTATGAACAATAAAATTAGGGAGTTGTTGAACATATACCTCTTCTTTAAAAAATTCATTAAGAAATATTCATTTGATATCTATTTATAAAATTTTTAATATCATTTGAGCTGCTAGAGAGAGAAGTAATTTTATTGCATCCAGTCAAGCAACTGATATGAAAATTTCTTCATAATTGATTTCATATTATTGTTTATATCCCTTTGTAACCAATCGAGTCTTGTATTTCTTTACCTTCGCTTGTGCATTTTTTTTATTTTGAATATCCACTTAATATTTGTCACTTGGTGGTCTTTTGGAAGTATAGTAAACTCCCATTTATCTTTTTTTTATTAATAGCATGATCTTTTCATTCATAGCTTATAGTCATTTTTCTTTTCTATAAACTTTTTCGATGGTTAATGTATCATATCTTGTAAAAACATAAAATAAAAAAAAAACTCATCATTGTTGGTATCAATTATTCGAGTCACGTCATATAGCTCTTGAATCATTCTTGCGTTTCTTAAAATCAAACTTTTTGAATCATGTAACCTAGTCCATATAGGTGATGATTCAACCAAAGACTCTTCGATGCTTATTTGTATTATATTATCCTCTTATGAATCATAGCCTTCTCATGCTTCTTATTATTTTTTAAATTATAAATCTATTTTTCATCAAACTCAACATCTCTTGATATTATAACTTTATTTATAATAGGATCGTAGAGTTTGTAATCATTCGAATTCTCAATATAATCTAACAAAATACATTTCTAACTTTTATCCTTAAGTTATATTCTCTTTTCTTTTAGTATCTGGTCAAATACAATACTTTCAAAAATTTTCAAATGATCGACTCTTGGTTTTTGTAAGCTCCATACTTCTTCTGGTATAATATTATTAATTCACCTTATCGAAAATCTATTAAGCAAATAAACTACATAACCAACAGTAACTTCCCAAAATATTTTAGAATTTTTTTTTTAACATGCATTTGATCATATTAAGTATAGTCTTTTTTTTCTTTCTAAGACATAATTTTATTAAGGTATGTACATCACAGTGAATTGATGTAAAATTATATTATTTTTATAAAAATTTTAAAATTCATTTGATATGTATTCATCATTCTTATATATTCTTAAATATTTAATCTTACAACTATTTTGTCTTTCAACTAAATTTTTAAATTCGTTAAATTTACTTAAATTTTTTTTCTTTTCCTTTAATATATAAACTCAAGTTTTGCTACTATAATCATCATTGAAGGTAAAAAAATGCTTACTTTGTATACTAGATTGATAGGGCAAGAAACATATGAGTGCACCAAATCAAATTAATACCATACCTTTTATGTTCTTCTTAATTTGAAAGACATTCTTTCTTGCTTGCCCATAATACATATTTTACATAACTTTGATGAGCGATCAATTCTTGGCAATCATGCCACTATATTATATTTTTCTAGAAGTTTTAAAGCCTCAAAATTTAAGTGAGTACATCCAAAATGTCTATAGAGTTATCCTCAATATTAGTTTTAAAATAATATGACTAATCAAAAATACATAAATATAGAGGAAACATTCTATTCTTCATTATCTTCACATATGAGATTAATGTTTTATTCTTATTATGAATTGAAAAAGTTATATCTTTTATCTTAATATTATAATCTTTTTCAAATAATTGGCCCAAGCTCATAATATTATTATTTTTATAATAAGGATATAATAAACATCAGAAATGCATAATTATTTCTATTATTAAGTCCAATTTTTTTTTTTATTTTTGTCTCTTACTAGCTTTTGAGACATATCACCAAATATAATATTACCGAAATAACTTGTATATATTTTAAAAAATAATTCTTTGATGCCACACATGTAATTTGAAGCTCCTATATTTATATACCATGTCATAGATTAATATTCTTTCAAATTATCATAAGTCATTAGCAAAATATGATTTTCATTCTTCTATTATTTTTCAACAAAACTTGCCTTATCACCTTGATTGTTAAAATTCTAATAACATTCAAAGAAGTAGTGTCCATACCTTTTACAAATATAATATTATATTTCAGACATTTTAGAATTTCTACCATATCCACGGTCTCGGCCATAACCTTGGCCTATTTGGCTAAAATATTCTTCATTACCTTTATTATTTTGAGATCCTTGATTGATTTGAGAATACATTAGTTGTATAAAAGACATTTGTTCCAAATGTTTAAACTCTTCGATCACTATAGTAATAAAAATTAAACTTTAGATATAGAGATCTTAGCATTTTTTTCTATTACACTTTGATCACTTATTTATTCACCATTTCATCTCATTTGATGAACAATAGAAATAATTTTTAAGAAGTAATCAGAAATAGATTCAGAAGTACCTTGCTATAATTTTTTAAACTTAGCTTGTAAAATATATTAATGAAAATTGTTTATATTATCCACACTACTGAATACTCTTTGAAGCATTTCTCAAGCCTCTTTCGAAGTATTTGTTGGAATGATAATCTCAAATATTATATCATCAATCCCTTGGTAAATCGTAAACAAAGTTTTTTCTCCTTCTTCCTTTTATCTTTGAGATATTTTTTTAATTCTATATTTATTGCTCATTCTGTTGGACTTAATTTAATAAATCCATCTTCTACAAACTCTTATATATCTTAAGATCTTAGAAGAACTGTTATTTGAATGTACTATAGTGATTTAGAGTTGGATGGTACTTGAGGAAGAGGTCCCCGCTTAACTTGAGCTTTTAATACCAAATGTTAAACTAAATACGGAGAAGAGATAGAGCAATCATACAAAGGGAGAGTAAGGACAAAATAAAATATTCTATGTTTCACTTAAAAACTCTATATGTCTCATGATCCAAATCTATTATAGTCCTTGTACATACATTACATTTATTACATTTAAAATGAATATTATTTTGTCAAAAGACTTCTTTCTCAAGAATCAATAGTCAATTTGATTTATTGCTTTTAATGTGTTTTACCTCTTGATACAATAAATTTCTTCGTGATATCTTAATAAGTTTAATTCCAACAAATATCTAGGTTCCTTTAATACTTTCATTATATAGTAAGCTTTAATCAACAACTCTTTGCTCTCTACTCGTGTCTCTAATTTGTTGATTTGGACGGAGGGCTATAATTGGGCAGAAGATTGAAAATGATGGTGGATGGTGATGAGCATTTGAATCGAAAAACTCCTAATCCTTTTAATTTTTTGTGTCAAGAGAATGAATGATACCTAAGGCATCTAACTAATGATTGATTGGATAATATGTAATATGCTGACCTCGAATCTTTGTTGGTAGATCTAATCGAGAATTGAACCAGAAGGAGTTGCTCCTAATGAAGGTGGATGATTTACAAGTATCAATTACCTATCTCTGCATTGTATCTTCATTTAGTCGAAGGTTGGACATGCTAGTTGTCAATGAAGTTCTAAGTGAAAGACAAAAGGTATTGAACAAGTAAAACCAATTCATACTCTTTTATATATCATTGTGTTAAATGAAAGGAACTAAACACTGAGTTGATGATAACTTACTTGTTTCCCACATTGCACAAGATTTTATGTTCCGTTCCAAACAACCAAGAAATCGGAGTCAAAAGCAGCAGAATGCATATCAACCTACGAGCCGTGTATGGGCAACAGAGATGCCAACCTAAACTACAATGAGATACAGAAAGGCTCATCCCTAGTTCCGTTTCCAGAACCATTCTCTTCCTCTTCCTCGTCCTCTACCTCTTCCTCCTCGTCTTGCTTGGTCGGATGAGCTAGCTGTAAGAGTAGTCGGCCATTTTCCCTGGTGGCTTGCAAGCACTGCTGTGTCGGGAGCTTTATCTTCTTGAGGACAAGTCTCCCATCTTTCTTGAATGATTTAAGGTAGACCCAAGGCTTCACACCTTTGCCTATGGTGGATATTGGCGGTGGGAATACTGCTTCCCCGCTCGTGAGCCCAATATCTGAATGGCTCCTCACGTACAGTCTCTGCCCCATTGCCGCCGTGGACGGCTGCCCCACCGCCGTTTCCTTGTTCTCCTTCCTTCTCAGTGTACTGCCATTTCCCATCGATCGCTTTGTCGGGTCGGCAGCATCCTGCAGGTTCTCAAAGCCAGGCCCCTCGGTGCATAGATACTCCGAGTTCTTGGGGGAGAGGCCGTCGCCTTCTTTAGCGTCCTCGTGTTTCACGATCCTCGACCATCTCGCTGCCATGGCCACCGATGAAGTCGAAGGGAGGGAATTGGGTCGGGGAGGGATGCTGGACGGCTGGGGTGTTTCTGCGAAGTGAATTTCGCCGAACATTCCGATGGAGGGAGAGATCGGAACCGCCGGCGTGATCCCCTCCCATGAGACGGACCGCACCAGCGTCGATCTATCCGGCTGTGGCTGTTCTAAGATCTCTCTCAGTTCAGCCCATGGATCCATTTGATCTCGTGCGGCATCGCACGAAGGCAAGAGAAACAAAGGTGGGGAGGGAGGAGGCGACCACGGAAGCGGAGGTGGAGGCGGTGAAGCGCGGCTGTTGTCGGACGAAGAAAACTTAATAGAGGAGAGGGAAACGAGGGGTGTTGGGACATGTGGAACCACAACTACTCACCCCTTGCCAACGGCATTGCATGTCCCTTCGCTCCTCTACAATTTAGGAAAAATGAAAAATTAAGAATATTATTTATATTTCCCGGTCATCATCGTCGTCTATAAAAAGCTTATTCTTCGCCTACTCTTCCTCCCTCCCACCCTATTATTCTCTCCAACATATATAGTCTCTCTTGTAACACCTTTGTGACAAACTCTACACGTATTAAACTGTTGATTTTTCTGTATAACTTCAGAAAAGAGGAAGAGAATAGTATAAAAACCTATGAGTACTCCAAAAATAACTATTTATATTGATTAAAATATAAGTTTTTTTTTAATAATAAAAAAATATATCATATCCTAATAAATCTTTCACTCTCATCTATTTATTTAAATCTAATTTTTTATATTTTTTTTAAAATTTTATATAATCCTAACTATTTGAATTAGTCTTAATACACCCTCTTAATTCAAATAATTTGTTGTAATTTGAAGTTATCTTCGGAATAAAAATTTTTCTTTCGCTAAAGCTTTTGTGAAGATGTCGACAAATTGATCTTCGGTGCTGTATTCAACATTTTTGCATCTTTAATCTTCTTTGGAGTCTTTAGTGATTGCTTATCTTCACTTCCTTTAGAAGACTTGTCAAAACTACTATTAACTTTTGATGTTTAAAACTTCTTAGCTTGATGTCCTTTTGAATGTTCATCATTAGAATTTTTTTTTAAAGCTGTCATCCTCATATTCATTACTACTTACTACTGCTGATCTCCTTTTTGGTAGCCTTCGTAATAGGTTTATTAACGATGGATGGATGGAATAGAATCCAGAACTTTTTGCTTCTTTAATTGTGGCTCCTCGTCGTTCTCATCAGAACTTTCATCCATTTTAGTCAGACATTTTATCATTTTGAATTGTGAAGGTTTCATTATACGAGATAGTTTATATAGACAAAAAAAATTCAAATAATCATAACTTTTATGTCATAATATCGATTTATCAGTAATAGTAGCATGTAAAGAGAAATCTGAAAATAATAAGGGAAACACTTTATTTTTTATCATCTTCACAATTTTTATTAATTTTTTTTTATCATAAATCAAGTATTTTTCATCGTAATATCCTTTTCTCATTGGTTGCCCTATACTAATGAGATTTTATTTTAAACCAAAAATAAACATCACATCAAGAATAAATTTTTTATCAAATTTGATATTCACAGTAATTATTTCTTTTCTTTTCAATTGAACCTTATCATCATTTTTCATTTGTACTATAGATCTGACTAGATCATCAAGTGTTTGGAATAAACTTTTATCCTCTGTCATATAATTGTTACATCCACTATCCAAAATCCAAACAGATCTAGAATATTCTTCATCAGATACTATAAAAAAATATTTTCTTCATTTTTTTATTTTTATTTTTCTCATAATAATTTGTTTGACTTTTGTTCCAACAATTGCTTTCAAGATGACTATATTTTTTATGATAAGAGGAGAGAGAAATATTTAGATTTTTATTTTTGTACTAACAAATTTTTTTTTTCAACAAAAACATCGACGAGTTTCTTTGTTACCTTAGTTCGAGTTCCTTTAACCCTTATTTGATTGGCCACGTCCTTTGTCATTTTGATCTCTTCCTTGAGATTTGATTTCTGAATTTTTCTTTTTGATTCTTCTTCTTCTGATCTATTTTAATATGTTCTGAAATTTATATGAAGATCTATTTACTTTTTATTCATGAACTAAGAGGGAGCCCATTAATTCATTAATAGACAATATATTTGTATCTTTTGTTTTTTTATATTAGTAGAAATCATATCAAATTTTGGAAGTAAACTTTGTAAAACTATTTTTACTATAGTTTGTTCTTATTTTTACCATAAGATCTTATTTGATTCACAATAAAAGAAACTTTTAAGAAGAAATCAGAATCAGAATCTTTCAGTTTCTAATTCTCGTTAAATAATTTGAAGTTTTGAAATTTTTATCTTATTTATGCCTCCAAATATATTTTTTAATATTTTGCATGCTTCTGTTGATGTTGATGCCATCATGATTAAGAGAAATAAAAGATAATCTATTGCTTGTTGTAGCACGTAGAGGGCTCTTACATATTTCTATATATTCTTATTCATCTTATTTCTCTTATCTTTTGCAATATTAGGATCCTGTTGATCAAATTTAACAAAAATCATCTTCTACCAAATTTCATAATCCATGTGAAATAAATAGAGTTTTCATCTTAATGGCCCAAAATTGATAATTACGAAGAAGTTGAATAGAAACACCTACTCCAATATTTATCATTTTCTTTTTTTTTAAGGGATTTACTTTTTTAATCAAAGTACTCCTATTGATATTATTTGAATGATATCACACTATTGACTTTTCTTAAAAATTTTAAAGAAAAAGAGAAGAAAATAGTAGAATAAACTAAGAGTACTTTCAATCTGATTTGGATTGATCCAAAAACACTTATTTATATTGATTAAAAAGTAAAATATAATTTTTTTAAAAAAAAATAATATTAAAAAAATCATTCATATCCCAATAAATCTTTCACCGTCATCGATTTATTTAAATCTAAATTTTTATTTAATCCTAACTATTTGAATTAATCTTTTAACACAAACAGCTCGTATTCTTTCAATGATCACAGCAATCAGAGTCGGCGACGTAGCATCTCCTCCACGCTTGTTATAGGTGACAACAAGAGATGTTGACATTCATTGTTAAGAGTCGTCAGCGTAGAATCTCATTCGTAGCATCGATTCAAATGTGGTGCTTATTCTTCGTATTTATTCTTATCAGCTTTTCTTCTCATTCACCTTCACACAACATCACATATATATATATATATATATATATATATATATATATATATATAGATAGTAATGAGGAACCCTGCACACGCCAACCACTTTGGATCCGTATGCCATGAGAGATTAACATCTATCCGCAGGAGTCAGAGCAGCAGCTAAGAACGCAATAGCAGCAAGCATGGTGTGGAGGGAAACACCGCAGCTGCTTCCACCATTCTTCCTACGATTGTGATGATACCCACCATCGTTCCTGGGGTGATATGTTGCAGATCCATAACCTGAACCAGAATCACTGCTACCTGAGTCTCCGCCGCCGGCGCTGCCGGACGATGAACCGCCGTGTCCGCCACCACCACTGGATGATGTGCCACTACTTGTTATTGCTGCTGCTGCTGTGTTGACCACTGAACAAGTATGGTAGCAGACGGAAGCAGCAAATGGGTCACGGAGGTTGATAAGGCTCGGTTTTGCAAGTGAAGCTCTTTGGGGACTGTATTAAAGTAATTTTACACAGAAACTGTTGAATCTCGGATTTTGATGATAAAATCAATTGATGGGTTATTTGATCTAATCCATATTATTGAGTTAAGTGTGCAGGATTAACTACGATAACCAGAAAACATAAAGCAAGGATACCGGAGTCGAGCTCGATGGACGTTTAAGAGACCGAAGAATCATCGGAGATGCTGCCGGAACCGTCCGAGAAGAAATCGGGAACATGTCGGAAGTTCGCCGAAGAAATCGTCGGAGGCTCGCGGAGATCACCAAGAAGGCTCGGCTACTCGTTAAAGTCATCACAAAGATTGGGAGCTTGCAGGGAGTCCGTCGGAAGAAGTTCGTCGGAAAGCTCGCCGGAACAAGACTCGACGTTCGCGATTAAAAAACTTGCTTAGGATGTTTTTTTTTATGTAGTTCACCTGTAATTAGGATTAGGATTAAGAGATAATCCTATATCCTGGTTAGGGGCCAACTGGGCCCAAAGTCAAATTTGGTTTGGGCGAAAAATAAGCCAAACCAATGAATCGGAAAGCCAGGCGGTGGAACCGCCTGGCTGGGCGGTGACACCTCCTTGGCTGGGCGGTTGCACCGTCCAGCACCCGAGCGCTGGGCGGTGGCACCGCCTGGCTGGGCGGTGGAACCGCCAGCACCGGGAACCCTAAGAGAATTCAAATTTTGGAGCCCAAAATTTGAATCCTCTTGAGGCCTATAAATACCCCTCAAATCTCAGCTGAGGTTACAACTTTTGAGAAGCATTTTGATTGAGAGAAAAGTCTTAGAAAGTCTTAGCAAGTCTTGTTTTCAATTTGCTAGAGAGTTCTCCTCCTTCTTTCTTATTGAAAATTTGTAAGAGGTTGAGCTACTTGTAAAAGGTTGTAAGAGGGGTGTTTACCCTTCCATTTCAAGAGACTTGCTAGTGGAAGGTGGGAGCCTCATCGAAGAGGGGCCTCGCAAGTGGAGTAGGTCATTTGACCGAACCACTCTAAAAATCGGCGTAATCTCTGGTTTGCTTTTTATTATTGTCATTTACATTACTGCAAATCTTCTTACTGCTTTAGTTCCTTATTGCTCTTGCTGCGCAACTTTAAGAACACGCCTTCAAGTTAAATTTCTCAAGTTTCGTTCTTAACGTACGAAAGATTTTGATTAAAATCGAAGTTTTAATCCGCTGCACTAATTCACCCCCCCCTCTTAGTGCCGCTCCGATCCTAACAAGTGGTATCAGAGCTAGGTTATCTCTCATATTTGGTTTAATACCCAAGAGAGATGACTTACTCCGGCATGCAAGAGGGCCATTCTATTGCACGACCACCTTTGTTTAATGGGTCGGATTACACATATTGGAAGACTCGCATGAGAATCTTCCTTATTTCTATGGACTTTGAGCTTTGGTCTATTGTCGAGAATGGATTTCAAAAATCTTCTCTTCCGATGAGCGAATGGAATGAATCGGAGAAGAAGGTTTTTGCTTTAAATGCAAAGGCTATGAATGCCTTGTTTTGTGCACTAGACAAAAACGAATTTAATCGTGTTTCAATGTGTGATTCGGCTTTTGATATTTGGAGAACTCTTGAGGTCACTCATGAAGGCACTAGCCGAGTGAAAGAGTCCAAAATCAACATCCTTGTGCACTCTTACGAACTTTTCCGAATGAAACCAAGTGAGTCCATTGGAGACATGTACACCCGGTTTACGGATGTCATCAATGGACTCAAAGCTCTTGGTAAAGATTTTACTAACTTTGAACTAGTAACTAAAATCTTAAGATCCCTCCCTAAAAGTTGGGATCCAAAAGTTACGGCCATTCAAGAGGCCAAAGACCTTAAAGCATTCCCTCTTGAAGAACTCATTGGGTCTCTAATGACCTACGAAATGACATGTCAAGCTCATGACGAGCTCGAGAACCCCCTTCCAAAGAACAGGAAGGATATGGCACTCAAATCACAAGAAGACCACTTGAAAGGAACATCAAGTGATGAGGACAGTGACAATGACATTGCACTTTTGACTCAAAAGTTTAAAAAATATTTAAGAAAGAACAGATTTAAAAATAATACAAAAAATAAATTTGAACAAAAGAAGGACCAAGTGATTTGCTATGAATGCAAAAAACCGGGACACTACAAGAACGATTGTCCTCAAGCCAAAAAGAGGACATCAAAGAAGAAGGCGTTCAAGGCAACGTGGGATGATTCAAGCACATCCGAAGAAGAGGAGTTCAACACCGAGCAAGTTGCTCATTACGCGCTAATGGCTTTAGGAGAAGAGGTATGTGATTTACTTAATGAAGATTTATCTTTTGAAGAACTCTCTATCGCTTTTCATGAATTATTTGATGAATGTAGAACTGTTAGCAAGAAGTTAAGTATCTTAAAGAAAGAGCATGCTTTGCTACAAGATAAGTTTGATAATATTCAAACTCCTCCATGCTCTAAGTGTGAGCACTTAGAAGCAATAAAAAATGAAAATTTGCTTCTTAAGGAAACCTTAAACAAGTTTAAGGTTGGTAGCAAAGGATTAGATATGATCCTTGCACACAAGGGTCACATCGCAAATAGAAATGGAATTGGATTTGTAAAAGGATTGCATCAAAATCCTACCACTTTCATAAAAGGACCTACATTACATGTTTCCTCTTATATGAAATGCAACTTTTGTTGCAAATCCGGACATATTGCCTACAAATGCCCATTTAGGAAGATTAGTTCACAAAAATTAATATGGGTTCCTAAAGGAACTATAAAGAATTCAATCATAAATAACAAAGTTAGTGGGTCAATTTTTGAGGCACCCAAAATCAAATGGGTACCTAAAAATCATCCTCTTTTGTAGACAAACCCACAAGCTAGGAGCAAGAGATGGTATCTCGATAGTGGATGCTCAAGACATATGACTGGAGATCCATCTCATTTCTCTATGCTCACTAGCAAAGAAGAAGGGTACGTTACCTTCGGAGACAACAACAAGGGCAAAATCATTGGCAAGGGAACTATTGGTAACAAATTTAATTTTTCCATTGATGATGTCTTACTAGTTGATGGATTGAAACATAATCTCTTGAGTATTAGTCAACTATGCGATAAAGGTTACATCGTTAGATTTGAATCAAATATGTGCATTATTGAAAAACCAAATCATAACATGACTATGATTGCTTTAAAACAAAATAATGTCTATACCATCAATCTTGATGAACTAAGTAATGAAATGTGCTTCTCCGTCGTAAATGATGATGCTTGGCTTTGGCATAGGAGATTAGGCCATGCAAGCATGAAAACAATATCTAAGATCTCATCTCAAGAATTAGTACGAGGAATTCCAAATTTAAAGTTTATTAAGGACAAAGTATGCGATGCATGTCAACTAGGCAAACAAATAAAAACAAGCTTCAAACCAAAAAATCAAATTAGCACTACTAGACCATTACAATTGATCCATTTGGACTTATTTGGACCAATTGATACAACAAGTCTAGGTGGAAGCAAATATGCTTTTGTGATTGTGGATGACTACTCTAGATATACTTGGACCTATTTCTTAGCTCACAAAAGTGATTGCTTCAAGTGTTTCTCTAAATTTTGTAAACTCACTCAAAACGAAAAAGGCTTCATGATTTCATCAATTCGGAGTGATCACGGTGGTGAATTCCAAAACCGTGAATTTCAAAATTTTTGCGAAAGTAATGGGTACAATCACAACTTCTCAACTCCAAGAAATCCTCAACAAAATGGAGTAGTTGAAAGGAAAAATAGAAACCTACAAGAAATGGCAAGAACTATGTTGAATGAACAAAGTTTACCTAAGTACTTTTGGGCCGAAGCTGTAAATACGGCTTGCTACATCATGAATAGAGTCCTAATAAGACCATCCTTATCCAAAACTCCCTATGAATTATGGAATAACAAAAAACCAAACATCTCCTATTTTAAAGTTTTTGGTTGTAAATGCTTTATTTTAAATGAAAGGGATGCTTTAGGAAAATTTGATGCTAAATCCGATGAAGGCATCTTTCTTGGTTACTCTTCCGTTTCTAAAGCTTTTCGGGTTTTTAATAAAAGAACTTTAGTAATTGAAGAGTCTATTCATGTAGTTTTTAATGAAATTTCCGATTTAAAGAAAAATGATTTTGATGATGATCTTGGTTTTGATAATTTGAATTTAAATGAACCCTCTCCTCAAAATAGCCATTTGAATGCATCTTCTTCCGAAATTTCTTTACCAAAAGAATGGAAGTATGTAGATGCTCATCCAAAAGAGCAAATTATAGGAGATACATCAAAAGGGGTTCAAACTCGTTCTTCTTTCAAAAATTTTTGTGCTAACGCCGCCTTCCTTTCTCAAATTGAACCTAAATGCATTGACGAAGCCTTAAAAGATGATTTTTGGATCATTGCAATGCAAGAAGAATTGAACCAATTTGAGAGGAATGAGGTATGGAAGCTTGTTCCTAGACCAAGTGACCACTTAGTCATAGGTACTAAGTGGGTCTTTAGAAACAAGCAAGACAAAAATAGTATTGTGGTTAGAAACAAGGCTAGATTAGTGGCCAAAGGTTTTAACCAAGAAGAAGGTATCGATTACGAAGAAACCTTCGCTCCCGTGGCTCGATTAGAAGCCATAAGGATGCTCCTTGCCTATGCTAGTAGTAATAATTTTAAACTATTTCAAATGGATGTTAAAAGTGCTTTCTTGAATGGTTTTATTTCCGAAGAAGTATTTGTCGAACAACCTCCCGGATTTGAAAATTCTCTTCTTCCTAATCATGTATTCAAATTGACTAAAGCTCTCTATGGCTTAAAACAAGCTCCTAGAGCTTGGTATGAAAGGCTTAGTTCCTTTCTTATTTTAAATAATTTTACCAAAGGCAAGGTTGATACTACATTGTTTATTAAACATTTTGAAAATAATTTTCTTATTGTGCAAATTTATGTTGATGATATTGTGTTTGGCTCTTCGGATGAATCACTATGTGAATCATTTGCCAAATGTATGAGTCTTGAATTTGAAATGAGTTTAATGGGTGAATTAACTTTCTTTTTAGGATTACAAATCAAACAACTTAAGGATGGTATATTTATTAACCAATCTAAATACACATTAGAATTGTTAAAACGATTTAACATGGATAATTCAAAAGCAATAAACACCCCTATGAGTACTGCGACTAAGTTAGATATGGATGAAAATGGTGAAAGTTTCGATCAAAAAACATATAGGGGAATGATAGGTAGTCTACTCTACCTCACTGCGACTAGACCGGATATTATGTTTAGTGTAGGACTTTGCGCTAGGTTTCAATCTAATCCTAAATTATCTCATCTTAAAAGTGTTAAAAGAATATTTAGGTATCTTAAAGGAACTTCAAATTTAGGATTGTGGTATCCAAAATCTGAAAATTTTGATTTAATAGCCTATGCGGATGCCGATTTTGGCGGATGCAGAATAGATAGAAAAAGTACATCCGGAACATGCCAATTTTTAGGACATGCACTTGTTTCTTGGACTTCCAAGAAACAAAATTCAGTTGCACTATCTACGGCAGAAGCCGAATACATAGCTGCAAGTGCATGTTGTGCACAAGTCATTTGGATGAAGAATACATTAGAAGACTATGGAATTCACTTTAAAAATATTCCCATAAAATGTGATAATACTAGTGCCATATGTCTTACTAAAAATCCAATTCAGCATTCTAGAACTAAGCACATCGACGTTAGGCATCATTTCATACGCGATCATGTCCTTAACAATAATGTTGTTCTAGAATTCATTGACACAAAGCATCAATTAGCAGATATATTCACAAAAGCTCTGAACGAAGATCAATTTGAATTCATTAGAAGGGAATTAGGCATGTTAAATTGTCCCTAAAATGAGCTTCACGAAAAATGACTCGTTCTTTTCCTTTCCTTTATGGATTTGATTTCTTCTTCAATTCAAAATGATCCATTAAAGTATAATCTATTATCTTGAGGGAAGCAAACAAAAAAAGGGGAGGGTGAGGAAGAAAATTTTTTTTCCTCCACGGGATGCCAGCGGTGGCACCGCCAGATTTGGCGGTTGCACCGCCTGAGCGCTCGGGCGCCAGGCGGTGACACCGCTCGGTTTGGCGGTGGCACCGACCGAGCAACCCTTATTAACCCAAAGGGTTAGGGCCGGCGGTGACACCGCCCCCAACCCGAAGAGAGAGTTCTCAAAACCCACTCCCAATTTCTTCTAACCCTCATTCTAACTCTTAGACACATTGGAGAAGGATTCTTGGTGGTCCAAGCCTTCCATCTCTCAACATAATCTCCACGAGGTAACTCTTGAAATCCCTCCTTTCTTTTCTCTTTCTCTTGCTTATTTTTAACAATTGGTATCATCATCCTGTCTAGAAAATGGCTCCAAAGAGATCAAAAGGAATAAGGATTCAAGGAGATTCATATAACCATGACCTTTTTAGATCAAAAGAGGTAGCCCTTAGCTTTCCAAAATTTGAAATACGATGTGTCCATAAGGGAAAATACATTGATTTGGATGAACTAGAAGACTTAGATCCAATTAAATGGTTTGCTCAACTAGAAGCTCTACCTCTACTACAAATAGATGAACCAATCTATCCACGGTTAGTGAGATTGTTCTATACCAACCTATATGAAGACAATGATAGCCTAAGCACTTACATTCTAGGAACACCCATTAGAATTTTTGACAGCACCATTTGTGAGCTAATTGGCATAACTGAAAAAGATAGGGGCTGCTATTTTAAAGGTAAATGGGACGTCAAAAAAATAGGAGCAACCTATTCCGAAGCCGTGAAAACAATTTTTGCAAATCCAAACCTTGACTTCCTACCCAAGAGCTGTGAACACTTAATGCCTTTCAACTCTAAAATTCTTCATCACATTATCACGAGCATCATATTCCCCAAACAATTTCATCTTGACGAAGTAAGTCAGTTAGAGATAGGAACCATGTATTGGATTATGACCGGTCAGCATAATTGTTTCGGGTACTTGATTCGCCAACACATGCAGGAAATTATGACTAAGGATACTATATTGCCATATGGGAGGTTAATCACTAGAATTCTTCATGCCTATGACATTTGCATTCCACCCAATGAAGAATCTATTCAAAATGATCGATATAACATAATAAATAAAAACCTGCTAAAAAAACTTAGGTGCACTTTTAGCAATGGCATATGGGTTAGGCAGCCTAGAAGAACGGATCCAATTCCTACACAAATAGAACAACCCGAAACACCAATTCTTATGGGAAATGAATCTCCTCCTCCTAGTCCCTTTGGAGCAGCACCTTCAGCTCCTGTTTCCTCCTCTGAAGATATCATTATGGCGGAGCTATCTCAGATCAAATCACAGCAAGAACAAATTCAGAATCAACAAGTTGAAATTTTGAAGACACTACGACAGATGAATGAAAAAATAGATATCATGTATCAGCACTGTGGATTACCTCCTAAGGATTAAATTGATGTATCTTTTTATTCTGTCCTGTTTGCTGTTCAAAAACAAGTTCATGTTTGTCATCGATTGTACGATAACTGATCTTTCCTTTAGATAACTACTGTCTTAATCTGCATAGATGATGATGTCTTTTGGACAAACTATTTCTGGAAAATTTGAATGAAGAACTTTGAAAAATGCTAAACCTTTTTCTATGATCATCAATTAGCTGGCTTGTCTCTTTTTGTTGATGACAAAGGGGGAGAAGTGATGACTTACACCAGAACGATAGCATGGCTAATATGAATTTGTGATATGAATGTCTTATATAACTTGCAAATCCCTGAAAATATCACAAGATTGGTATCATGAAATTTATATTGAAAATCTTTATCTTCTATCGTGGCAAAACTCGTCCCGTATCATTTAACTTATGATTTTCATCAAAGTTTCGCATTTACATTATGCTTAATGAGAATAACGATAAGTTCTACGGTTAGAGCTTATAGGTTTATACTTGAATTCAATGATGAAATTCAAGTGTTTTATCTTCTCATAATATGGCATATAGATAGGGGGAGTTACGTTTAACTCCGTCATCAATTGATTGTCATCATCAAAAAGGGGGAGATTGTTGAATCTCGGATTTTGATGATAAAATCAATTGATGGGTTATTTGATCTAATCCATATTATTGAGTTAAGTGTGCAGGATTAACTACGATAACCAGAAAACATAAAGCAAGGATACCGGAGTCGAGCTCGATGGACGTTTAAGAGACCGAAGAATCATCGGAGATGCTGCCGGAACCGTCCGAGAAGAAATCGGGAACGTGTCGGAAGTTCGCCGAAGAAATCGTCGGAGGCTCGCGGAGATCACCAAGAAGGCTCGGCTACTCGTTAAAGTCATCACAAAGATTGGGAGCTTGCAGGGAGTCCGTCGGAAGAAGTTCGTCGGAAAGCTCGCCGGAACAAGACTCGACGTTCGCGGTTAAAAAACTTGCTTAGGATGTTTTTTTTTATGTAGTTCACCTGTAATTAGGATTAGGATTAAGAGATAATCCTATATCCTGGTTAGGGGCCAACTGGGCCCAAAGTCAAATTTGGTTTGGGCGAAAAATAAGCCAAACCAATGAATCGGAAAGCCAGGCGGTGGAACCGCCTGGCTTGGCGGTGACACCTCCTTGGCTGGGCGGTTGCACCGTCCAGCACCCGAGCGCTGGGCGGTGGCACCGCTTGGCTGGGCGGTGGAACCGCCAGCACCGGGAACCCTAAGAGAATTCAAATTTTGGAGCCCAAAATTTGAATCCTCTTGAGGCCTATAAATACCCCTCAAATCTCAGCTGAGGTTACAACTTTTGAGAAGCATTTTGATTGAGAGAAAAGTCTTAGAAAGTCTTAGCAAGTCTTGTTTTCAATTTGCTAGAGAGTTCTCCTCCTTCTTTCTTATTGAAAATTTGTAAGAGGTTGAGCTGCTTGTAAAAGGTTGTAAGAGGGGTGTTTACCCTTCCATTTCAAGAGACTTGCTAGTGGAAGGTGGGAGCCTCATCGAAGAGGGGCCTCGCAAGTGGAGTAGGTCATTTGACCGAACCACTCTAAAAATCGGCGTAATCTCTGGTTTGCTTTTTATTATTGTCATTTACATTACTGCAAATCTTCTTACTGCTTTAGTTCCTTATTGCTCTTGCTGCGCAACTTTAAGAACACGCCTTCAAGTTAAATTTCTCAAGTTTCGTTCTTAACGTACGAAAGATTTTGATTAAAATCGAAGTTTTAATCCGCTGCACTAATTCACCCCCCCTCTTAGTGCCGCTCCGATCCTAACAGAAACAACAGCAGGAATCGAATGACATGAGACTAATACCTGAGCCCTTTGTGTCAAGGGACTGCATCTCATACAAAACCAATAGGAGGGAGAAGAAGAAGAAGAGTGGGAAGAGCTTCCGTGCTGGTCCCTTGGTCTTTCCTCCCATCTCGGCCACCAACAAAGCCATTGGGATCCCTTCTCTCGCACTAAACCTTAAAAGAAACCAAAAGTTACAGCGACGAGAAAATGACAGCCACTCGACACCCGGGTTTATCTCCCCATTCGTCTACCTTCCCAGCAGAGAAGTGCGCTAACTAACCATCTCGCTCCACGTGGAATTCCTCAGTGCGTAAAGGTAAGGCTTCGTGCCTCGAAAACTTCTCTCGGATGGAACGACTTGACATGATGTAAGTCACGATTACGAACGCCAAAAGACGGGTTGCGGCTCGACTCCAGGCGGGAGGTTGGGTGGGATCGTGTTCAGAGCCGTCACGTAATTCGTGTAATGTCTCACCGTGCTTACCCGGCCTCCGGCTGCTCCTCCAGCGGCCATTACCGACATGTTGGAGGGCAAACGCTCAGCCTTCTCCATCATTTCCCTGGAAGCGAAAAAATCCCTCTTTTCTTCTTCCTCCTCTGCCGCTTCCTTATCCGCCGTCCTCGACCCCTTTCTTCCGGCTACCGAATCCGCGGCGCAAGAGACCCCCTTCTCTCCCGCCCCCCTCCATCCAAGATCTTTCGTCTCGGCCCTCGTGCGATGTCGATCTCCGGCAGAGATCAAGAAGGTTCACGCTTTGGCGACCACTGCCGCGATGATCGACGACCTCGGGGTAGCAAACAAACACGTGTACATCTACGCGCAGCATGGGGCATTAGCCGACGCGTACGCTCTGTTTTCTCGGATGAAGGAACGCGACAACGTGTCTTGGAGTGTGATCGTAGGCGGGTTTGTGAAGGTTGGGTATTATGCCAATTGCCTGCAAACTTTCCGGGATTTTGTTCGCTCGGGCTTGCGGATAGATAACTTCACTCTGCCTTTCGTCCTGAGGGCGTGCCGGGATACGGTGTCTCTTCGACTGGGTGTCGAGATCCACCATCTTGTTTTCAAGGCTGGGCTGCAGTCGGATCTCTCTGTCTCGGCATCTCTCGTTGATATGTACGCGAGGTGTGGTGATGTTGACGATGCTCGGAAGGTGTTCGATAGGATGCCAAAGAGGCATATGGTGACTTGGACGGTCATGATGTCTGGTTATGCAGAGTGCGGAAACCCAGAGGAGTCGCTAGCGTTGTTCGATAGGATGAGGGGGGAAGGTGTTGTTCCTGATAAGATAGCCACAGTGACTGTCGCTTTTGCTTGTGCGAAGCTGGGGGTGATGCATAAAGCTAAGATGATCCATGATTACATATCGAGCTGGAATTTCTCATTGAATGTAATCTTGGGAACGGCACTGATCGATATGTATGCAAAGTGTGGCAGCGCCGATGATGCCAGGGTGATCTTTGATCGGATGAAGGATAGGAATGTCATCAGTTGGAATTCAATGATCTCGGCTTATGGGATTCATGGTCGTGGCAGGGAAGCCCTCGACCTGTTTCCCCTCATGTTGCAGAGCGGCATTCGGCCCAATAGGATTACCTTTGTTTCCATCTTGTCAGCTTGTAGCCATGCAGGCTTAGTTGATGAGGGTAGGCAGTTTTTCCATTTGATGGAGAAAGACTACTCGATCAAACCTGATGTGAAACACTATACATGTATGGTGGATCTTCTTGGACGAGCAGGTAAGCTATATGAGGCCCTTGAGTTGTCTGAGAAGATGACACTAGAAAAAGACGAAGGCTTTTGGGGTGCACTTTTGGGAGCTTGTAGGATTCATGGCGATGCAGTTTTAGCAGAGAAGGCTGCAATATCTCTTCTTGAGTTGCGTCCAAGAAATTCTGGGTATTACGTTTTGCTCTCCAATATATATGCCAATGCTGGTAGGTGGGAAGATGTAGCCGAGGTAAGGGATTTGATGGCCAGCAGGAGTTTGAGGAAGAAACCTGGCTGGACATGGATCGAGATTAATAACGAGACTCATCGCTTCGGAGTTGGTGACAAATCCCATCCACGATCAAAGGAGATCTATGAGACATTGAAGGTGTTGATCGAGAAGTTGGAGTCGGCTGGTTATGTTCCTGATACAAACTTTGTGCTTCATGACATAGATGAGGAACTTAAAGCGGGCTTTTTGTACACCCACAGCGAGAAATTAGCGATTGCGTTCGGTCTATTTGCAACACCGGAGAGCACAACACTAAGGATAACTAAGAACCTCAGAGTCTGTGGAGACTGCCACACATTTATCAAGCTGGCATCATCTGTCATGCATCGGGAGATTATAGTTCGGGATGCGCATAGGTTTCACCACTTCAACGGAGGAGGATCTTGTTCTTGCGGAGATTACTGGTGATCAACTGAACCTGCGATATCGGTAAATTCATTTTCTGGTTCAGTTTTTGATGATGAGCATGTGACAACGTAAGGTAATACAAATCTTTTATTGCTAAGGTACGTATCATTTGTTATGCCCCAATTTGGATCTTGTATTCCTTACTGAACAGAAAGAAAGAGATCACTTGGTGTCTTAAACAGAAGTGAAAGTGTTTTATGAAGATGTTACAAACTTGTTTTTCTCTTTTCACCAGATGAGAGTCAGCACCTTTTAGGCCATTGAGTGAATTTATTTTTCTGTAATATATCATGCGTGTAAAGCAAGATTAAACAAACATTTTATTTGCTGAAATGTCTGATATATTTACTACATTAGAAGGGAATCTAAATTCTAGCATTATGGGTTTTAAAAGTACATTAGCACAGACTGCAATGCATAGTTTGTCTGATTTATCAGTGCATGTTGACCTGTCAACTCTGCTAGTCTTGATCATCTAAATATTCTTACAATGTTTTGCCTTCACAGGTGACACCAACATCATCTCAGACTGATCTCATCCTTCCGGAAAGCACCACTTCTGTCAGCGGCAGCCGCCGATTCACTACCGTTGCTGGCATTCGAGTGTGTGAAGCCACCATGGCAGAATTCTCGGGGCAAAGCGTCTCGGCAGAATTCTTTACACCAACCCTGCTCACCTGAGCTATCATTCATCGTCAAAGGCTATCTCGAAGTCGGATTCATGGACAGTATGAAGAGGCGACATGATTTTGTTCCCCAAGGGATCTATGCTCTGCGGTCGAAGCCCTGCAGTGCCATTTCTGCTTTTGGAAGTGCAATCTATGGCAATGATGAGAGAGCACAATTGCTACAGCATTCACGACCGATGTTGCCACCGGTCGGAAGATCGAAGCTGGTGTTGCAAGTACGTCTCTCTGGCACGAGCCTTTTGTGGAAGAATTGTGTTACTCTTTCCCCTTCGGAGACCACTGGGTCATGAGTGTCGATTGTTTCTTGGGTCAACAATATTGCGTAACATCTGCTGCGACTAATCTAGCTAGCCAGATTTTTTCTTGGGTCAACAATATTGCGTATCATCTGCTGCTGCGACTAATCTAGCTGGCCAGATTGTTTCTTGGGTCAACAATATTGCATATCATCTGCTGCTGCGACTAATCTAGCTAGCCGGATTGTTTCTTGGGTCAACAATATTGTGTACACACACACAGTCACACGGGAAAAGACTCGACGATGCCAAAGAATTCACACACACACACGGATTGTTTCTTGTCTCCTGACGAACTGTGTCATATAGGCTAAACGTGCATGCAACGTTAAATCTTGAAACAGAGACCTTTGGATGCTACCGTGCATAACACCTGTGGAAATGGGCAAGGCAACAAACGATTAGTAACATCACCTCCTGGGCAACATCATCACGAAACAACATAGACGCAAAAAAGCATCATACAACAAAATGGATACACAAGTCTTACCCGTACAACAATTGACCAATAAAACCTTTTGAAGAAAATCCTGTTCAGCAATTTCTGGTTGCAGAAATTCAATAAAGGAGTTGTCACTAATTATATCATACGCCATTAGCCGTATAGAATTAGGTAGTTCTCAAGCATGCATCTAAAAAGGTTAACTGAAATTGTTTCAAAGGATGTGCTTTCATCCTTAGAACAAAATCAATGAAAGCATAAAAATAATTTGCAAAGCTGATATCACTACAGGTCAAGCAGGTTTGCAGATTCATCAAGGAGCACAAAATCAAGGTCAATTTATTTGACAGCAGAAATGCATCTAAATGCTGGGCTCTACTGTGAATCTGCACCTTAACAGATTCCTGAACAAAGTATAGTGATGCTAGCAGCAACTTATTGGAGTTTGTATATTAAGAACAAAGAGATCAACCAAAAAAGAACAACCCACAATTGCCATAAACAGGTCAGAATTTTTATCATGCCTCGAAGGTTTAGCTCATTAGAAAGAGAATTTCTTAGCACATCTAATCGATTCATCATCCCTCCCAGGCAATTTCACAATAAATTTGATAATAAAACAACACAGAAAATAATAAAAATTAAATAATTATCTGTAAAAGACTAAGTTAAAAAAAAAAAAAAGTGATTGATTTTGTTCTCAGACAAAGACATTCAGATTTTCAAGTTTAACAGCTCCAAGTTTCAGAGCCACAAACCACAATGTGCAGGAAAAAAATTCAGAAAAACCAAAAGAGCAAAAACAAGATGATAAACCTCAATAAAATAAAATAAAATAAAAAGATATCTGGTGCAGTGTTGCTAACTATAACTAAATGATCTACTCGAAATGGCTGACAGACATGATAAAGAAGCTCTGTCAAAGTAGACAATAGGTAACACAACTACAAGTTAGATAAGAAGCTATTTAACAAACAATATTCTAAAGAGAAAGTGCATAATAATAGATCAAGAAATCGAGTAAGTAATAGAACAAAGTACACAAGTAGAGCCGTTTTGATATGTTAGAAAGAGAAGCTATTATCATTTAAGAAATTCTTACTATGGAATGAGACTGTGTCTTCTATAAACACTGCGGGACTTTGGAATCACTTGTGTCATTCTTACTTCTGATGGCCAACAGATGATCCAAGAACACGTTCCACCTGTCAAAATCAACTGCAAATATATAGACAAGGCAGCTGACAAAGTTAAGTAGACTCGATTTTTTGGACCCACGGTTCCATCGTACTCGATCGAAGCCGTCGATCGACAAGTTCAAATTTTGTTTCGATCTTCAATCAAAAAACAATTCATAACCACAATCAAGCAATGGAATCCATAAGAGTGGAAAATCCAGGCGTACTTTCTGCAGCTCATCTCTTCCTGGTTGTACTTCCCGGCAAGAGCCATAAGAGAAGGCTCGAGGATTCCTCCCCTCAGCCTCAGCACAAGATGCAGCGTCGACTCTGGAGAACACCAGAACAAACGACAAATCTCGCGTCATTCTTATGCCAAAAATCCTAAAAGTCCCAAGTCCAGATGAAAAAGAAGCAACAAGATCGTAAAATTTAAACCTTTTTGGATGTTCCTTCCTCGAGCTGCTTCCCTGGAAAGATCAGCCTCTGCTGATTCGGCGGAATCCCTAAAAATGTCACATTAAAAATAAGAAATAAGACGATAAAAGAGTATCCGATTGGACTGAAGGAGAAGAAGAGATGGATCGGAAGATGAGCACCCTCCTAGACGTTGTCGATCGTGTCGCTGCTCTCGACCTCTAGGGTTATGGTCTTTCCCGTGAGGGTCTTCACGAAGATCTGCATCCTTCACGCGCTCTCCCTACTCAACCCAGCGCCGCTTTCTTCCTCTCTGCGACTAGAAAACCCCGCCATCGCCCCCCTCCTTTTGCGACCGTTTCGAAGACCGTTGTCGGCTTCCAGGGTTTCCATTCCTTGATCGATCAATGAACTGTCCAAATTGCCCCTGCTTTTCGGACCTTTTTTTCGCACGAGATCCGAATTCGAGTTGGATTGTTGCTCCAACCAGGAGCGAGGGATCGGGTACGGGTTCAAGCCGAAGAGGACCCAAACCCGCCAGAGTCGCGCAAGTTTGCGGACCCGACCAGAGATACACGTCCCACAAATCCGAACACGTAAGGTGGCTCTGATGAGAGGATCACCAACCGTCGATCCCACTCCTCCTTTCCATCTTAACTATCCGCTTGATTTGGCAAAAACCCTTTACATATGTATTATTTAGTTCTGCTCGAGTCCAAAATGAAAGCAATATAAAGTTTATTTTGTACAACTACAAAATAGAATGAAGTATATTATTATGTAATTATTTTTTTCAATTACATTATAATTGATAGGGACGATTTTGTCCCATGTTAGTTAGGTCGACGTTTAAGCAGGCCCAAAAGTCATTAGCCCCAAAATGACATCATAGTATGTCCCGATGTGCCATGTATTAATGATTGGTAATAACCATCATATTCAATAACCATTCTATCTTATCAAGATCGGAGATTAAAAAGATCATGTGATTAACTTGATCTTATTCCAGGCCAACCAATAAGAAGCCCAGGTATCGGGTATAAAAAGGAACTCATCAGCTCATGCTGAAGGGGGGCTCTCTACATACTAACTCAATCATACGGTTTACAATGTTGTCTTCTCTTCTTCGCTAATTTAAGCATCAGAGGGGTCGTGCCGGGCAACCCCCGGCACTAACCTGTCATGTAGAATCGTCGATCGTCCGAAGACATCCGGACGATCTAGCCCCTAGGGAGGAACTTTGCAACTAGGAAGATCTCAATTCGTCTACCCAACCATTTCAAACTGAGTCCACACCAACAGAACGATTTATGACTAGGTAGCCCATGCAATCTCACCTCATCAAGCCTCCCACATCGACAGTTAACTAACTGTACCAACTTATTAGTCGACAGTACTCATGACACTATCATTCCTGTACTAGAAGGAGGGTTGAATGTTGCGACACATCCTTCTGTTACTCCTTCCAATGAATATTCAAGCAAAGAGATGTTATCTCCGGCCCTAAGCCCCCTCGGGAAGAGAAGACACGTATCCCATTTCAACAGAATGATGTCTCTGCCTCAACCCAAGCACCAGGGCCCTACTAACACCTACTCAACGATCCAGGACTCTCCCCCCTTAGACTAGAGATAAGCCCCTTGCTCCTCCCATCAAAAGCATTCTTCAGTCTCACTCAACGAGTTCATGCTCTTACCAGCATGATGTAAACTATCACCCCACTTCTCCCTCGGTTGACTCAGTCGGTAACCCCAGCACAATGGCTCACCTTCGGATCATCATCTGTACACCTCTTCTTCCCAAAGTCCAACGGCTCACTCTCGGATCATCGCCTAAGAGTCGGGCTGAATCACTTTTGAGTCGGACTATGTCGATTCAAGATACAGTCGTTCCTGAATCGATCTGTGTTATTTCTCACTGCTTTAAGATATTTACGCTATTTTGACTAGAATAACATCACGTGTGATATAAGGTGGCTACCAGCTGAGTAAAAGATAGGGCGCGTGTGTGTGCATATGCACGCTACACGCTTATTGTCGAATTCCTTTTCATCATGGGTCTCGAAAACAGAGGAAAAGATGAGCCAGATAATTGGAGCATTACGATATGATGATTTGGATCGAGTAAATTTGTATAGAGATGATAACAGATTAGGCAAACTAAACTTTAACTTTAATTTAAAGTTACTAATGGCGTCACAGCATTTGCTGCTTGAAAGGTAAGGGGGGGCCTGCACGTACCCACTTTTGAATCTTCCGATGGAGGAACGACGTTGTCTCCCTACAAACCATCAGTCTACTACTAACATATCACGCGCTTACGGAGAGAAAGGTTGGTTCCTTTGTCCCGCACCTATGACAGGCAGAGGAAAATGCCCCCATTTGATTGCAGATAATTTCACTAAAGACTGGTCATTGACTACCTGCGCGTGGAAAAATCAACGAGTCTCATGTTAGAACAACTGCTTAGGGATTGCTCGAATTTACAGTACAGCATACTTTATACAAAAAATTATTTACGTGCATATGATATCCAAGAGAACAAATACTACTCCCCGAGTAAAAGAAGGGGAAATATAAAGAAGAACAATTGACTTCCTACAGTTTTGTTTCTCTCAAAAATATATAAGAACAATATTGTATCTTGTACGATATATACAATATACCATATACCACTACAGCATTCTTGTCTGAAATATACCACTATAGCATTCGTGTCTGAACACTGGACCCTACGGGAGGAGAATTTTGAAGTGATTGACTTTGTCATCTGGTCCTCATCAGCTCAAGTTCCACAAAGTTCCACCGTGCTATTTGAATTCCACATCACTTGCCCCACCATTCTACCTTTTCTTCTCTTCACGCACCCAAACCCTGCAATGTATAAATGATCCACACAAGCCCTTGTGGTGAAGCGAAGAAAACCTTCTTTCATTCTGGGAAGCATCAAAAGCCCCCGCAAGCAGCGAAGAGTTCCAGAGCTCAGGTTGATCGGCGAAGAGATGACGAGCACCGTCCCGCTAGGGTTCCGGTTCTATCCGACGGAAGAAGAGTTGATCGGTTTCTATCTTCAAAACAAGCTCAACAACAGAAGAGAAGACATGGAACGGGTCATCCCTGTGGCCGATGTATACTGCTGCGATCCATGGCAGCTTCCACGTGAGCACAACATCCTCTGTCCCGCTTCATCGTGTGTTGCAGATACATGCATGTCCTCTTCAATGGAATAGCGCCTTGTTTGATCTCGTGCAGCAATATCGGGAGAGGCGTGCGGGCGAGACGGAGAGCAATGGTTCTTCTTCTGTCCGAGGCAGGAGCGAGAGGCCAATGGGGGGCGGCCGACTCGCACCACGCCGTCGGGCTACTGGAAGGGCACCGGTTCGCCCAGCCTCGTGTACTCGTCCGAGAACCGGGCCATAGGCGTGAAGAGGACCATGGTGTTCTACCAAGGAAGTCCTCTCGCTTGCACAAAGACGAAGTGGAAGATGAACGAGTATAGAGCGCTCGAGGAAGGGGCCACCGGCGTCATCTCAAGTGCAGCTGCAAAGGTAATCATCACCTTCGTTATATCACGTTTGATGAGGATTCTCCAAGTGCAGCAAGCATCTGCGTCCTCGTCTTCGTCTTTATTTGCAGCTCCGTGGGGAAGTTAGCTTGTGTCGCGTGTACACCAGATCAGAGTCCGTCAGATCGTTCGATCGACGCCCTGCTGCTGCTGCTGTGACTGATGAACGAAGAACGGCTGAGGTGCCGCGCTCGAGTCCCGTTCCGGCTTCAGCAACGAGGTCTTCATCTCATCACAGCTCTTCATCTGATGGGAATGGCTCTCGGCGTCCGGTGCCTCGACGAGAAGATGACCTGACATAGATGGGCGTCGAGGAGTGGTACTCGTGGCAGCACTTGCTCCGAAGATGACAGTTGTTGGGAATTATCTATCGTATTGTCGTAATCACGGCTATAGTTTGTTAACATTATGTAGAATAGGGGCGAATAAAGGATGGAGTCTATATTAATACTCGAGTTCGTTGGTTGTAACATATGATTTGATCTAATAATTGAATCATATCACCGATCATATTTGTAGAATATAATACCTTTTATGTGCAGTGTAGCTTAGGATTATGTTTGTTTGTTTCTTTATTTATTATAGAGATAAAGAGTTATTTGAAATTATAGTCACATATGATTACGAGTAAAACATGCAAAAGGATCGATCACACACATTTTAATTGTTCCGTTTGATAACACGATCCCATCATCGTTGTTCTAATGAGAAAGTACAAGTTAATCGAACGTCAGTCCCTTCCATCATATGCTGCACATCATCTCCCATTGGCGAGTAGCGGAGATACGTGGAACTCCCTTTTGTGTCGGATCACACCACCTGGGGTTGGATTCTGGTTGGCTCCAACAGAAGGTCAAAGCTCACCGGATATAACTGCTATATGCGGACTCGGTTTATGCACGTAAGCACATGTGGTTGACCCATTTGGTTGAAAAAAGAAGGAAAAAATGGGTGCTGATGAGGATAATAATGGCGGCAAGACTCGGGCTGACGTTAGCTGCCCTAAATGACGCCTCATGTCTCGATTGACCCGACAGCACCTGGTCAAACGAACCGGAACGTCAGCCGAGGCGCATTAACGACCTGCTCCGGTTCGATCCTTCACATTATGCCAACGCCAGTGTCAGACGCTATCAGGAGTACGAGTCTGCCATGCTAAACGAAAAGGGGGGAGAGACAACTTAGCTAAAGAGACCCCCTTCACCATCCACTGACTTGATCGTCGGAGGGGTCGGGCCGAGTTCCGACCCGACCTGTGTGCAGGTACGAAGACCGAACCACTTCCTCGTCAATACTGTGGAGAGGGACCCTTCCCCGCGGGACGTCCCGACGAGTCCCGACGCTACCCGATCCGCTCTGCCACCCTCGTCAGCAACCTCGAGAGACCTTCAACAGGATCTCCGCCATTCGGATCCGAAACGAGCCGTGTCGACCCCGAGATCACGGCATAAAGATGTTTACACGAACAGGTGCTGTTTTGGATCCAACTTGCAAGTCTATTGCAGTTTGCGTCGGTTGATTAGGAAAACTATGGTGTCTGTACATTTCAACACCTCTATCACTGTCAACAGTGCTAAGAAAGCTCGGCATCGGTGAGAAGGGAGAAGAAAGGGAAAAGACGGTGGAGCTCCGATGTGGCGAAAGAGAAGGAAGATGGGACGTTCTAATTCGCGTGCGCGACTCTCGACCGCTGAGTGCGACTGCGAGTCTCCTTAGCCAAAGCCTTCAGCGAATGGCTCGACACTGCACCCAACAAGAGAATCTTATCTACATGAGGCAGTTGGCTTACTGATTGAGAGTGGTTTTGTCGTTTCCTTGAAATTTCTATGGATAATATTGACGTGATCAGAAGCCACCGGAATGTTGATGTGATCCTTCTCGATTCATTCTCTGCACTGCGTGGTAAGGTCATAAAAGGTCCATATCTGATTTGATATAAAGTATATTTATGGTATTAATATTTTAAATTATAAATCAATCGGATTATTGAAATGAGAGAAAAGAATCGGATGATGTGTTAAACGGGAGAAATTTTTGTTTCAGAGAATCTCAAATGGGCGAGTGCTCGCGTCAACGGTATTAATGCATCGATTGTTATTGTCATGAAGTAAGTTATTGGTTATTGATGCTAAGTCTATATCTAATGTGAAATTTGATAAAGAGGATATCGTCGATTAATCATCACCTGACATATAATGATCAATCATCATCTGATACATAATCTTCGTATGACATCCGAACGAAGAGAGATAATTACATGATGTCTCTACTCCTGTCATCTAAGTAGAGAAAAGGTCAAGTAAAAACTATTGGAGGTAGTTGAGGGATGTCTTTTCGTAGAATATTTCATCTCTTTATGATCGGATATAAAAGTTAATTTTTAGGGCAACTATATGAGGAGATCACTTTCTATAGCTTATCACTACATTTATCTTTCTTAAGTTACTAACTTGGGCATAGGAGGGTACGGTTTAGGAAACCTCTCTTAATCTCAGTCTTCATGTAGGTGGTACCCGAGAGTTTGTCATTTCCATCTTTGAGACATCTCGAACAATCATACACACACAGGTTAGAATCATGTTGGGCTAACCAAGATGTCAATGAAAATTTTACATTATATTTTTTGTGCTAAAAGGAAAACTCAATGTTGAAAGAATACCCACCCACCAATCATCTCAATAAACGCTCAAGCGAATAGGCTTTATCTCCCTATAGTACTTTCACCCAATGGGGGTAATAGCCATAATTTTTCGCATATTAGTGCATTTACATCAGCGCAGACACCGATCATATACCGGTGCATATTAAATGACTCGGGTCTCTCACCCCAGAGACAACCGTGAGCCACAAACTCGTCTCCACTAAGGTATTTTTAAATCTCACCCAACAAGTGTAGATGCTAACAAACATGATATAGGCCATCACTTTGCTTTTGTCCTTACTAGCCCAATAAGTGATGCCACTAGCTCACCTATAGTCCTCGGCTTCATCACCACTGGCACTTATCGAGTTTCCATGACCTGACGTGATACCAACATCCTAGGAGTGCCCAAGGCCTGTCAAACCATCGACTGAGGGGGCACTTTGATCCCTGACCATGGAATTCAATAGATCACACCGCCCTTAGTTTGTCCTACTTGAATCCGAGGTCTAGTTAGCGAACTTAATAAAAAAACTCCCTGTGAATCCAACTGTGATAGATGGATTGACGTTTGGAGGATATGTGATGAGATTTCTAGTAGTCCAAAGGGGAAGCGCTGGTTGACCCAACCTCTAATCGATTATCATTCATCCAAAAAATTCAAGAGGAACCAAATCCAATGAGCTTCTATCTCCTGTCCTTAGTAGCGTTTGATGGTAATATCGATCCGATGGAGCACATTATAGATTTTCACACCTAGATGTCACTATATGGCATCTCGAACACCCTAATGTGTCACACCTTCCCAAACATGCTAAGAGGCCCAGCACGAGGATAACACACTCACCTGAACCTACTTTCTATCTACTCTTACACTCAGCTAGTGAGAGAGTTGGAACTTCACTTCTAAGGGAATGTGCACCCTCGGCCTTCAATAGTAACACTCCTCGAACTCAAGCAGGGGGAGGAAAAATTGCCCACAGACTTCATCACTTGGTTCACGAATGAGATTTGATATGTCGTAGATGCTCATCTATCACTCATAATGCAGACCTTCATGATGGGGCTCAAGCCCTCTTATCTCCTTTGATCATTGATAAAGAGATTATCGGCGATCGTATCCTAGATAAATTAAAGGGTCAATCAATACATTACCATCGAGGAAATAGTCTTGGGCAAGCATGAGGAATCACGCAAAAGACCAAAGCAAAAATGACCATAATCAGCCTCAACCCTGAGATCACCTCAACAGAAGAGAAATGAATGACTCAAACTTCCTCACTCGAGGTTCGAGCTAACCTCTGTAAAAATGACTAAAACTAAAGTTTTCCTTCAGATAAAAGAGAAATAGCTCTTATGGGACTCTTGCCTAATAAAAAATCCATTGACGAAAAGAGGTAGGTCCAAATACTATCGATTTCATTGAAATTACAACTATGACACTGAAGATTATCATGACTTAATAGAGCATATTGTAGAGTTCACACGTTAGAGATACCTCGGGCGGTTCATTTGAAAGCACCATGAACCCTCATTCTAAGCTTAGGTGCTAGTAGAGAGACAGATTGATATTATCATTGGTGGACTTGCCTCAGAGGTAGACAGCTCCTCAGCCCATAAGACTTATGCCCGAGCTACCATTTAAAAGCATATGAGAATGGAGGGTAACCCAAAAATAACTTTCAAGAAGGAAGAGACAGAGTGCTTTAACCCAAATCATGATTATGCCACAGTAGTCTCTTTGAGGATGATTAATGCAAGGGTGAAGAGGACCATAATCGACATAGGTAGCTCTGCTAATATCTTTTACAATGATCCTTTTTGAAAACTTAAACTGTCAACTATAACCTTACCCCAATGACTTCTTTATTGACAGTGTTCACAAATGACTCCATCTCACCTCTCGGGACTGTGAATCTACACTTCACATTTGGAGATAAGCCTTGCTCCAAAATAATATTAACTAAGTTCATGATGACATGTATCCTCTCAATATATAACATGATCATAGACCAACCCACATTGAACAGAGTGAGATCAAGAGTGTCAACTTATTATTAGGATCATAATGGCACTAAGAGGAGGGGTGAATTAGTGCTATAGTAATTTTTTATCTGATTTTAAAATTTGTTCAATAAATTCGTATCGTAAATGTGATTAACCAAAAATATGAGTAAGGTTGCAAGTAAAGTAAATGAGTAAGCAACAACAAATCAAAAGCAAGAGAAAGAATGCAAACCGATTTATAGTGATTCGGTCTCCATTATCTACGTCCACTCCCGATTTTTCTTCCCTCGAGGCCACCGGCTTTCACTATCGATCTTCTTTCCAATGGACGAAGATCAACTACTCTTGTTATAGCTTTTCTCCTTTTAATAGGTTTAGAAGAGAATCTCCATACTCACTCTTTTACAAGATCTCTCACCTCCTACAACTTAGATTCACTTCTAAACTCAAGGAAAAAGAGACTCAAACAATGCTCAAAGAGAGAGCTACAACTCTTCACAAACTCATAAATTAATACTTTATCAACCAAGCCTTAGTAGATATTTATAGGCCCCAAAAAGCTTCAAAATGAAGTCAAAAATTTTAATTCCTAAAAAATTTTAGGGTATGGATGGTACTACCACTAACACTAGGTGGTACTACCATTGTCACATGGCGATACTACCGTTGCAATTTTTGAGATCGTAATTTTGAACTTTTTGGTGGTACCACCATTAGAATTTTTGAATTTTGAGCAGTACCACTGTCGCTCAAGGTGATGCCACCATCGGCAATGCTGGTAAGCACTGTTTGTATTTGTCGACTAACTCAAGCAGTACCATCGCTTGGTCCTGATGGTATCACCCCCCAGTCCTGCTCAAAACCATTGTTTTGGCCTTCTAACGGACTAAGTTCAGTCCAAGTCCAAGCCTATTAGCTTTTTCAATAAGTTGGCATGGTTTCAACCCAATACCAACACAATTTAACCTAGAAAGACATTGATCAAGATATTAACAATCGACCAAGTCTAAATCAATAATAGTAAATTTGATTTATCTCTTATATCTAATATGAAACTTGATAGAGAGAATATCATCGATCAATCATCATTCACCATGTGGTCTATACGCGACTTCCAAACTGAAAAAAGGAAAGAGATACTGCCCCCCAATTGCAGGTTGTCTCCGCCCCTATCGTTCATGTAGAGAAAAGACCAAGTAAAGATTGTTGGAGGCAATTGAGGGCTGCCTCCCTATAGAATATTTCACAAAATATTTAGTCCTTTTATGATGGGGTATAAAAGCTTATTTTTAGCATAGTTATTAGGGAGATCATTTTTTACTACTTATCACTACATTCATTTTCCTTGGGTTACTAACTTCGTCGTTGGAGGGGTCGAGTCGAAAAATTTCTCTCGATCTCAGTCTTCATGCAGGTGGCACCTTAGAAGCTTGTTGTTTCTATCTTGGAGACACTTCGAATAACCCTACACACATGAGTTAGAATCACATCGAGCTAACCAGGACGTCAACAAAATCTTCCCATAATATTTTTGGTGCTAGAAGGAGGCCTCGATATTGCAGGAATACCCATTAATCGATCCTTTCAATGAACGCTCGAGCAAAGAGGCTTTATCTTTGACCTATAATACTTTTACTTAATGGGGCAGTAGTCACTATTTTTCGTACATCGGTGCATTCACATCAACATAGACACTGATGAGATACTAGCACATATTTATTGACGTAGGTCTCTCACTCCTAGAGATAGACCTAAGCCACCTACTCATCCCTGCCCCCTCTCCCTGCTAAGGTGCCAAGGTCAGTTCTCTACAACCATGCCAAGGTTGAAGCATGAGTCTCTCCTACAGCTTGCCTCAATGATGAGTAAAGGAGGAGCTCACCTCAACTGCTCCCATGACTGGCCTCGGCGACGAGTAGGAGAGGAACCCACTCCGATGATCGATGGAAGAGGAGCCCATCATAGCTCTTTCCATAGTCTACCTTGGTGACAGGCAATCGAGGAGAATGCCTCAACTCCTACAACAAGTTGACTAAGCACAACCTTCCACTGCCCGAAATTGGTTTCTCGATAGATCAAGTAGGTCGATCATATCCTTTATTACCCGAAATTGGCATCTCAATAGCTCCTGCCCCCACCTTTATACGAGGCACGTATTGAATGAGCTGACAACTGCACTTTGGAACCCTTCTGAAAGAGTTCCCAGAGCACACCTTTAGAGGAGATACATGATGGGGAGAATATCTCAACCAATCATCATCTAACATGTGACTTTTACATGGTGTTTATGCTAGAAGAAGGAGACAGATGCTACCCGTCACTAATCTATCCATGTGGACAAGGATCCAAGGTAAATAGTTGTAGGTTATCTCTACCCTTATCGCCCACGTAGAGAAAATACTAAGTAAAAGTTATTGGAGGGGTTTAGGACCGCCTTCGCGTAGAATATTTTATATAATATTTTATCCTTTTATGATTGGATATAAAAGCTCATATTTGGCGTAGTTACACGAGAGATCACTTTTTACTATTGATCACTACATTTACCTTTCTAGTGTTACTAACGTGGGTGTCGAAGGGGCTGAATTGGAAAACTTCTCTTGACCTCAGTTTTTATGTATGTGGCATTTCGAAAGCTCAATATTTTCACTTCAAAGATACTTTAAACAATCCTATATATATGGGTCAAAACCACGTTAGACTAATTAGGACATCAATAATATCTTCTCGTAATGAAACTAAATTAGACGTCAAAATTAATAATTACATCTGGTCGCAAGCATAGTGTTTACGATTCATATGGGAATGAATTTATAATTTTACCCTTACTTTTCTTTCCTTGCTACGTCATCTCTACGACTATACATCCATGTGCGATCTACCCAACTCGATGTGGCTGGTTATTGCACGCGTAACGCACAACATACTACGAACTATTTTCTTTTGTTGCTGCTATTGGCAGAGCGTTCGCGATGTCGCAACGCGACATGGGGTATAGGACTGTGATGTTAAAATTTGTAGCATTTTAGCATGTTTATGTTTTTAATATGAGGTTATATTTTTAATTTCTTATTTAACAATATGTAACCCTAAATCTTTGGTTATCGAGACGCATAACGAAGGTTTGGATACGGTTTTGGAGGAATACTGCATCTGACTCCATCGCATGTATCTATCAGTTCGGGCAATGCCTTAACCCGCGAGTGTGATGTTGCTTCTGTAATCGAAAACTAAACAGTGGATCACCAGACAACCACGGGATGTGCAGCCCATGCAACTTATGGACCGACTACCAGTACAACAATCACGAGCATGAGGTGGCAAAGTCAAGGAATCAATCATCTTGGCCGACATCGGACGCATAGTATTTAGTCATATCCACACTTTGGCCATCCTTTTCTTCCTCGTCCTTGGCTGCGCTGCTCAGATGGCCATGGCCGTGGCCTGTCGACGTACTGCCATTCGCTCCACACGCATCTTTTTAACCGAAAGCTCAAAGTCGGGCTCGTGTGTTGGTGGCACGTAAATATCACGCCTCCTTCACTTTATTCTTTCCACACACCCACCTTCAAGCGTTGCAACGGCGATCACAGTTCTCGTAGGTTTATCCACAATCCATGAAACTGTGTCAGATTTTGTCACATTAGAGAATATTACTCAAACATAAAATATCATCGGGTCAGCGGCGTATATTGTCTTCGAAAGCTATCGGAGCCCTAATCATCGTATACAACGCAGCATGCGGTCATCGTATACATACGTACACAATGGCAGTCATCGTATCCAGGCACAGCCTACCATTGTTGACACGTTTGTCGTTTTGTTAGTGCTTGCGAGACGTCAGCCGCAATTCCAATAGTCCAAGTCAAAATCAAAAGCGTCATGATCACATGTACATATATATATATATTTATATAATTTGTGATGAGAGGAAGCACTTGTGGCAGCCCAAAATCCCACCTTGGAAACACGTGGTACCAACAACCAACTGACTCGATGAGCCTCTCCCGATCGGGCAAAACATCCACGTGCTCTTCGCTAGATGCCAAAACTCTTGTCGGCTCGTCAACCTCATCCACTCTGCCACACCGGTGGCTCCCACGGGTTGCCTCTCCGGTTGCCGCTTGGGTGCTCCACCGCCGTGTATCTGTTTTTGTAGTCCCATCTCTCTTTTAGCTTTTACCGGCCGCGTCACCGTGCACGCCTCCGAACAAAGCAGCTGACCCGCCATCACGCGTCATTCCACGGGCGACTGCACACCACGTGTCGATGTCTTCCGCCGCCACTTTGCGCGTGATAGTGAACAACCAATCGACCATCGCAAAGTGACGTCGACTTCCCTCCACGTCAGATCCGTCTCCGCCTCTTCCTTGCCGAAGCGAGTAGAAACGTGGCGAAATCTGGACTGGCACGCCGGCCGACCCCTCTCCCCCATCAATTATCTTAAAGCCAAAACGGCACCGACACGCCCCCCCCCCCCCAATTCCTGCCGTATCAGCCGTCCGATCCAGTGTCAAGATTCGCTCGTACAGTGATCGACACGGCTAACGCGTGCGCCGCACCGGCGGTGAACTTAAACTGACCCCACAAGGTGTGAAATGTGTCCACCAACATCTCCCTATATAATATAATACCGCCTCATAAGCCATACTCACACCGAGTAAAAGGGATTGCGCGACAACTCTCCCGTTCCTTGCGAAAGAAGAGTAGGACGGATGGGCGAGGGCGACCTGATGTCCGTGTTCTCCAGGCAGTTCGTGGGGGCGGCGCCGAGGCCGTGGACGCGGGAGGAGGACAAACTCTTCGAGCGGGCCCTGGTGGTGTTCCCGGAGGGCACCCCGGACCGGTGGTCCGCCATCGCGGCGCAGCTGGCGGGGCGGAGTTCCGCCGACGCGTGGGAGCGCTACCAGGTCCTGGTGGAGGACTGCGACATGATCGAACGAGGGATGGTCGAGGTGCCGGACTGTTGGGGCGAGGCGGACGGCGGTGGGAGCGACGACGAGTCCGACGGCGTCGCGCGGCACCACCAGCAACCGACCTCCAGAGGCAGGGGAGAGGAGCGGAAGCGCGGCGTCCCCTGGACCGAGGAGGAGCACCGGTGAGTAAACTATACTGGTGATCCCCGCGGCTGGTTGATTTACCGGCGGGGTGAGCTGACCTGGTCCTATTTCTTCCACGCTTACACCCAGTCGATAAAAAGAGACCGGGATGATGAAACGTGAAGGTAAGCTTTTCGTTTTGTTGACCCGCGGGGTTTGGGGGTGGTGTAGGTTGTTCTTGGAAGGATTGGCCAAGTACGGAAAGGGGGATTGGAGGAACATCTCGCGGTGGGCGGTGAAGACGAGAACACCGACGCAGGTCGCCAGCCACGCCCAGAAGTTCTTCATCCGTCGGAATCAGAATAACGCCGGGAAGAACAGAGACACAAAGAGAAAGAGCATCCATGACATCATATAAAAATTATGATTGTACTTATTTTATGAAAATAAATATATGATGGATTCAAGTCACCTAATTGTTAAATGGTGATTAGAAACCTAAAATATGTACATATATATCTTAATCTCCCATTTAGATAT
Source organism: Musa acuminata AAA Group (assembly GCF_036884655.1). Classification (NCBI taxonomy): domain Eukaryota; kingdom Viridiplantae; phylum Streptophyta; class Magnoliopsida; order Zingiberales; family Musaceae; genus Musa; species Musa acuminata. Next base: position 49,285,030 of record NC_088346.1, on the reverse strand, counting down.
TGTCAGCTTTTTCCGATGCAGAATACATGGCACATCCAAAATTTCAGACACTGCAAAAGGAGTAAACCTGTTCGATCTATGGCCACGCTTTTGTCAGATCCCCCACATATCTAATGAGGAGTAACTAGAGCGGCTTCATGGATCTCCGGGACAACATAATGAACTGAACTCTCAGAAATCACAACCACAGCTGAGATTTCGAATTCACATTTCGGGTGCCCTTTTTTTGTCTTCTGCATGTATGATAATTCAGAGCAACAAGCATTCACTGCTACTGTAGATTAATCAGAGGCAAACGACAGGACGAACTAGTAGCACTCGTCATACACTCGCGCGAGCCCATCAGTCTGTCGAGCTTACAGTGTAGTCTGCCAAAACACAGTTCGATGTGTTCAGACATCGATACTTTCACGTACCTAAAGTAGGAACCTCGTGACCTGCATGTCTACTCGAAGAAGGTGCCTTCGGGAGGCTGGACGAGCTTTCGGCTGTGTGGCGCCGCCATCTCCTTCTTCAGCTGGGTCAGTATGTCCTCCATCGTGTACTCTCTCTGCCAATTGGCTAGCATGTCAAACTTCCTCGCTTCCACCTGCACCAACGCGCAGGCTAGCTCAAGATCATCATCAGCACCAACACCAAAAGAAGAGTAGAATCGGGATGGGGTTACCGCTCCGGTTTCATGGTTGACACAAGTCAGGTTGATCCTGGAATGGAAGCGAATAATCTTTATCACAGAAGAGCTTCAACTGGTAGATTCTGCCTTCGTGCACAGACTGCAATCAATACAAAAACCCGGCATCAGAATGTTTAATGTGGGCAGGAGAGGAGGAAGAAGCTTAGGAAATGGTGATGCCAGATTAGTAGGATACAACTCTCCAGTGTCAAGTATGACAGATCCACTATGGGATCAATGAATGCTGGGTTGCAGAGCACACTAAGAACTATACTAAAACGACGTTAAAACAATCATATAGCCAGTCTAAGAAAAGTAACATCCACTAGATTACTAAGTTATACCTTTAGGGAATCTTTAAAGACAAAATATGATGAAAAAAGTCATCTAAACAGTGAGGCAAGTTGACCCGATCTAGCATGACTTTTTCCAAAGCTGCTAATCTCGATTGAACGAGTTGAATGCTTTGACTCTTTCAGTCCCCATTCACGAGGCTGGTCAATGTCTACAGCCACGAGCTGACAACAAAGGTTGTAACAATTTTGCGCATGATCAAGAAAGCAACAATAGCCAACCAAATTTCCAGTCGAATAGATTAAAAGAAACCTGCAAAATCATAGTCCACAAGTCTCTCTGAGTTTAAACCGATGGACAGGTTGTTTTCTTCCATAATTATATATATATATATATATATATATATATTAGTTTTTGAGTGTTGATTTGAGTCATTGTTTGTTTACTTATTGCTGCTTAATCGATATGAGCCGCTGGTTAAGGCAGTGGAGTACTAATACATGTATTAATACATTGGATGTGAATGGTATGTTTCCATGGAAACAATTTATATGTATAAGCTCATTTTTATTAGGAGATGCAGCCACAAGAAGCCTTTAATATGCGGGGGGGCACCTGATGTGGGATTCCATATTGCAATTATGTTATGTGATATTTGATGCGTTCAAGGACCCAAAGTGTCCTTTATAAGATTTTGCGTAGACAACTGGGTGGAATTCTGATATGGTATTATCGTATTAGACTACCTATAATTTGAGTACGTGGCAACGGAAGTCATGCGAAAGCCTCCAACGAGGGCATTTGCGTAATTCTGTGGTTCATAGGTGCATATCGACGATTCACCTCCCGAGACGGATACAAGACCTGCTGCCCCCATACGAGGTTCTGTGGGACCCACAAATTCGCTGCGGTAGATGACGCGGGTGAGTCGAGACGTTGGACAAGCAGTCGATATTTCTCCGTGCATCCCGGACTTCTATAAAAGCCCTCTTCCCTTCCTAGCTGTCTCTCTTTGGCGATCGCGAACTACCCAAGAATGTCTCCGATGGAAGCCAAGCCCTCCCGAGGAGGAGAAGAAATGGATCTGAGTCGTTGTTCTCAGATCCATTTCTTCTCCTCCTCTCCGGCTGATCGCTGCTCGAGTTGTTTTGTTGTCATGGTTCTTGATTAGCGTTTTGTTGCCGCAAGCCGGCCAGGGTGGCTTAGACGGGTTCGCTGGTGCTCAACTTTTGACCAGCACGACACCAAGAACCTCACCGTCTTCCAGCCGATCGACCATTTCGTGGAGGAGAACCTCATGATCCCCCGCTCACATCATCTCGAACGAGTTCGGCATCGAACCCCAACAGTCGGTGCGTGTGGTCGAAACGCCGTCGCCCTTTCTTGTTAAATTGGTCTTGCTTGCCTTTTTGCTGTCCGATCGAGCGTTTTGTCGTTTTGTTTTGTTCGGCTCGGAGCCGGAAAGACGTCGAAGGACAGTTCTTCGTTGTCGGGAGAGGTGGTAGCTGGGGATCTCGCTACTGCAATCTTGACTGCGTTGGCCTCTCTGTTGTTGGTGCGGGTAACGTTTGGAAGATGGCATTTCGTTATATCTCGGTTTCGATCTACTAGTTCTTTCTGCTGCACCGGTTCTTGATTCTTCCACCTTTCGATTTCAAGTAGATCTTCTATTTTTGGGTTAAGGAATTTTCATCGGTTCTTGATTCTGTTACCTATCGAATTCAAGCAGATCTTCGATTTTTTGGTTTGAAAACTTCTTATCGGCCTTGATTCTTTTACCTTTCGATTTCACGTGGATCTTCTATTATTGGGTTTCATCGGTTCTCGGTTCTTTTACTATTCGATTTCAAGTAATTCTTCTATTTGTGGGTTATGGGCTTCTCATCGATTCTGGATTCTTTTACCTCACGATTTCAAGTAGATCTTCTATTCTTTTGTGTTAGGAACCATCCATCGGTTCTTGATTCTTTGCCATTCGATTTCAAGTAGATCTTATATTTGTTTGGGTTATGAACTTCTCATCAGTCGTGATTCTTTTGCCTTACGATCACAAGCAGATCTTCTATTTCATCGGTTCTTGATTCTTGTACCTTACGAATACAAGTAGATCTCCAATTTTTGGGTTAAGAACAATCCATTGTTCCTTGATTTTTTAGGTTAGAGACTCTTCATTGGTTCTGGATTCATTTACCTTATGATTACAAGTAGATCACCTATATTTGTGCCATGAATTATCCATCGGTTCTTGAAATTCTCTTTTACTTCTCGATTTCAAGTCGATCTTGTATTTTTGTTCAACAAGTTTCATCGGTTGTTGTTTCTTTGCTTTTTGGATTAACAACTTTCCATCGGACGGTTGATTTCATCCCTTCGCATGCTGGGAATCTTGATTTGGATGCGATTTATTTGGTTTCATTTTAGGTTTAGCGTGACTTCATTTTGATGGGTTTGCCTATGATTTATAACTGCTTTGTGTTAATGTTTGATGTTTTATGATCTAAGTTGCTTTAATTGTTGTTTGCCGAAGATGTTCGTCGTGGTAGTGCTTATTGTAGTGACTACTAAGTGGCAAAAATGGAGGCAAAGGGAAAGTAAAAGAAGACCCATATTTGTAGGCCTGTGATTGGTGGAATATTTTCTTGCAATGTGGTTATCTTCATTGATCACAGAGAGCAGTTCTCATATTTTGATTGGTTGAGCGTTTTAGATATATGATCTAAGTGAGCCATTACTTAGTGTTTGTTGGTTGAAATTGGTATTTCTATTTTCCGCTGTTACGAATGTTTCTGCTGACAGTAGTCGATTAGCAATACACGCTTTGTTTTGCTCAATAGGTCTGCATGATTGCGTATACCAAATGTATTGCTCAATAGCAATACACCCAGGGGAGACCTTAAGGAACTAAAAATTTCTGGATATTGTGGGGCTTGCCAACCTTTTTCTTTCTGGCCTAACCTTACTTTTACTGGGAATGTACTCTATGAGCATTGTTGTGCTTTTATTGGTATTATTCAAGATGATTTTAAATCTTTTTATTCACTCTGTTCTTTCTCTCCTTTAGTGTAATCCTTCAGTAACTTGTTTAGGAATTAATTTCGAGGTTTGGAAATCTAATTAATAGACTTCGTTAGGATGATTGGTTGAATATATTGCCATACTGCGCGCCTCAGGCAGCAGGAGATTGTAACTTTCTTGAATAGTTACTGTACGTGGAAATCATTGTGTTTTGCAGAATGATCGGAGTAGTGGGAATGCAACTAACGTAGGAAACGGCAGGGCACCCATGTGTTGTGATATCTCTTGCACCATGTGTCCCCCGCTCTTCCAGCTTAGTCCACCCAGTGGTCACAAGGGACAACGAGTATAAGGCTTGGTGCAGGTATAAGTTTTCCTCTTCCAGGGTTGGGCAACTTTGTTCATTACAATGTGATTTCTTTTATGGCCATAGAATCATGCGGTTAGGAGCCTTTCCACCCAAGTCGAAAAATCCTTTTCTTTCTTATTAACTTTTCAAATTTTCCCTCTCCGGTGGTTCGAATTTGTTTCTTGAAATCTCTCTCTATATATATATTATATACACACACACTTCCGTTTATCAATCTTATCAACGCACTGTTGTTTTGATATTTATCAAAATAAGTTAAGATAAATTAATATTTATCAAAATGCTAAATTAATATTTTTTAATATTTATAAAAATAATCCTTTTTTGTCTATAAAATTCAAGAAGAACCCGTATTTTTTCTAAATTTTTTTTTTATCGATTGGGTTAAAAAGACGCATTTAAGTTGGCGCGCTGGGAAGTCAATGGAAAATTTGAATCGCCACGTTTTCGTTCTTTTCCACAAAGCAAATCAACTTATAAATTGTACAAGTGATTTGTTCAATCTAAAATTTGATTTGTAAAGAACAAATTTCATGACATTTTACTAATCTTAGATCTGTTTTGTAAAATATTATGAAATTTTTTTTGTAAAATTTGATTTGTAAAGAACTAATTTTAGATTTGTTCAATCTAAAATTATGACATTTTCGAAATAAAATTTTTAGATTATTAGATTTTCTTGATCAAAAAAGTTTATTCAATACAATTTATAACCATTATAAATTGCCTTAAATTGTTTTTTAAAATAAAATTTAAATTTTAACCCATTGATTTTTAGATTATTTGAATAAAATTTTGATGCTGATTCCGAATTTATTTGAACCGGTTTTAAAAATATGAACAATCGAAAACGATAGAACAGAAAATGTAGAGTAGAAGCAGAAAGGGCAAATTTTGAAAGTCGCAAAAAAAAATCGAAAAAAAAGAAATCTTTTTTTGGAAAGCCACAGAAGTTATTAATGTGACATTGGCTAAACAACGCGCAGACCTGTGAGAGAAAAACCACAGAAGTTACTAAAACAAGTTCGATAAACACCACATACTTTCAGCAACACCACAAGTTCGACGCTGTTTATTTTTTCCTTTATTGCGGCTCTTAAAATTTATAATTCCTTGCTTAGCGGAACAGCTGCAACAAATATCTCAGATTACAGTTAGTTAGAAGCACTTTGTAGAACAGAAAAATCCTTAAACAATATCTAAAAACCACCAAGTCTCGATCTTATCCAGACTGACAAAATAAGAACCAGACTCCGTATTTGTTTAGGCACTTTTGACACCACTTCGAACCAACCAAAAATTATAATAATATCCTAAAGTGAAAAATGAAAAAATATATATACGATTCTCATATTAATTAACCCTTCGAATAGGATTCTTAGGAACCATGTCATCAAATCTAAGAAATATCCAAGACAGGTTTGGTGGAGATGAGATTCGCAATATAGCACAACATTATGCAGGCAAGACAAAGCATGCAGCGAGGATAAACTCGACAAAATCACCCAAGCAAAGCCAAGGACCAAATTTGAGACTAATTCCTCTTTCAGTTTTTATTGCCCCCCAAAATGATATCTATCATAACAATACTACTGCCATCCAAGAACCATTTTGTTCACGCTTCCGTATCTTCCAAATCATCCAAAAAAACACAAATTCCTGACAACTTTGTCGTGGCCCCTTCTTTGGGGAAGACGTAAACACTCTAAGAAACATGAATTTCTGACAACTTCCAAAGCATGAACAGAAAACGCAAATTGAATAACATCTGCGGGATTCACCCCCTTTTGCTTACTTACTAAAGGGAAGTTTGACGATTTTAACTTTTGCATACGTTTTCAGATTGGTACAACCAACTCCCTAATGCGCTCACCAGGCCAGAGAAGGAAAAGAAATCCTGCGAAGCACCTTTAAGATCGGGAACGAAAGCTAAATGATTTAAGTACCAATAATTGCAACTCAAAAAATCAAGAATCAAGCCCTCAAACGTGTCTATTAAAAGATCTGGGACAACGAATAACCAACCACGTCATGTGACGATGACGAAGAACATGTTAAGACAGAAAACGTCAAAGAAATCAATTAAAAAGCAAAGACAAAGAATTCATTCGAAAGCCGATAGGATGACTAGGCTGCTCTCATTCGGAAAAGAGTTTACTACTTTTTTTTATGGGGGGCAAACGAGAAAACATTTACAACATGCAACCATAGTTAATATCTTGTTTCTTAAATTGGTTTTGTGACACGTTGTAGCCATCATTCTCCAAAAACTGTTTCTCTAAATCAAGAAACATGGACAATAAATTAAAGTATATTTTTGTTATTGATAACATTGAATAATTCCTGCATCAATATCCCTTTACGGGAATTCTTTGGGCTACAGAAAAACCTCAACACAAGCAAACCAGAAAAGCACAATCATATTGGCAATAAGGATTGCAATTAATCATTTTTGTTTACTTCTTGTAACCATTAAATTCAATTAATTTAAACAAAAGTATATTTGACAAAAAGTCTTGGAATAGACACAAAAGTAAATAGATGTTTGAATTGGATTTAGAAAGAATTCAAATATACAAGTAGTTAATCAAGTTTAAAAAAAATAAAGTAGTACTTAAAGTGAATGTTAAAATTGACCAAAGGGTTGATGATATGCTTCCTAACACGAGACGAACACAAAAACATAAGATAGCACTATTTCATATAAGAGTTTCCTTTTTTCACTTTTAGAAATTTTGCTAAACTGTTTCTTCTTCTTCTTCTTTTCTTTTTTCCCCTCTACACGCAGGAAAACACCACAAAGATTCAATAAAATATTGATTATAAAATCGATCAAAGTTCGGAAAAGGGAATCTAAATCAACATCTACGGGACTCATCATTTTGCTCACTTAACGGTAGTATGATGATTCTAGCTTACAATATGTATTCCGATTAGGTAGAACCACACTATTGGGCTGTGCATGAGCTCTAAGATCGGGAACGAAGCTAAGGAAGGAACCAATTGGAAATCAAGAATCGAGCCCTCGAACTTGTCTACCAAAAGATGACATGTCGCGAGATAGAACGACCAAGAAATCAACCAAAAGCGGTCAAGATGACACAATCAAGAAAAAAGAAGGCTCGGAAAGAACGTGAAAGAGGGGAAGGACAGGGAAGAGATCTTTACCTGAGGTCCGCGGATCTTCTTCTCATGTAAGAGGAAGAGGAGAAGAAGGAATCGGCGAAGGATCTGAGTTGGCCGGTCATGAAGGCGATGCGATCACGACTAAGAAATCAATCAAATGCGGAGCACGATAAATGGACCAAGAAATCAACCAAAAGCGGTGGAGATGACACGATCGTGAAAAAAGAAGGCTCGGAAAGAACGTGAAAGAGGGGAAGGACAGGGAAGAGATCTTTACCTGAGGTCCGCGGATCTTCTTCCCATGCAAACAAAGGAGGGGAAGGAATCGGCGCCAGATCTGAGTTGTCCGGTCATGAAGGCGACGCGATCACGACTAAGAAATCAATCAAATGCGGAGCACGATAAATGGACCAAGAAATCAACCAAAAGCGGTGGAGATGACACGATCGTGAAAAAACAAGGATCGAAAAGAACGAGAAAGAGGGGAAGGACAGGGAAGAGATCTTTCCCTGAAGTCCGCGGATCTTCTTCCTATGCAAACGGAGGAGGGGAAGGAATCGGCGCCAGATCTGGGTTGGCCGGTCACGAAGGCGACGCGATCACGACCAAGAAATCAATCAAATGCAGAGCGCGATAAATGGGCCAAGAAATCAACCAAAAGCGGTCGAGATGACACGATCGAGAAAAAAGAAGGATCGGAAAGAACGTGAAAGAGGGGAAGGATGGGGAAGAGATCTTTACCTGAGGTCCGCGGATCTTCTTCTCATGTAAGAGGAAGAGGAGAAGAAGGAATCGGCGAAGGATCTGAGTTCGCCGGCGACGAAGGCGACGCGGTCGTGTCCCCTCTCGAAGATCGATCCCCTTCTCCCTCTCTCTCAGACTTATCACCGTCCGCTCCCGAAGGTTCCAGTTAATGGAATTCTTTTGCCCTTCCTATCCCCTCAGTTCTTGAACAAGCCTCACTGTTGGCGCTTCTTTTTGAATGATGGGAAACAAGAAAACGTTTTGAATTTGCTACAATTTTATTTATTTATTTATTTTTAAATGGATTTATGACATGTTGTAAACCATCAAAAAACTGTTTTGGATAACTAGAAAACGCTTTCGGATACATGGGTGTTTTTAAAATCAACAAACGTGCAGACTAAAAATGGCGCCAGATTTCAACCTTAAAATTAATAATAATAATTTATAGTTTAAAAAAATTATATTTAAAACATTCTCACAAAATATCTTAATGTTAAAAAAATCATATTTTTTTCATTAATAACCATCTTGCTCGTAGTCTTCCTCTCCTCCTTTCTCTTTTGTAGTGAGTGTTTGTGTTCTTGCTCGAGATAAAGGTTATAGCTATTGTGGTCTCTATTTTATCGAGCAAGGGCGAGGTGAATAAAAACAAATCTGACATGATAGAGATAGTATAAGAGTGGTGAAGGATAGAAATGATACGATATATTTTGACAGCCTGAACACATCACAGCCAACACAGCACGTCAAGTTAGAACCTTGCACCACATGTCCCGTCCTGGGGGCTTGGGGCGGCACCATCAACCTTCGCGCCACAGTATAAAACCCCTGGCTAGCCTCCGATCAAGGGAGAAAAAAAAGAGGAGAAGGAAAAGAGCAATCCCTCTCGTTACTAACTTGCTCGTCGGAGAGGCCACGGTTGAGTACCATCCGACGAAGGCCATTTTGCAGGAGAGCTACTACTCATCGACGATGAAGGACTCGGCACGGGACCGCGACTCGCTTGGCACCGAGGAGTCGCCAATCAACCCCGATCCCGACCAACGCCAACCGACACTCCTTCCCGAGAGCTTGAGTACCTCACCATCCGAATCACCCCACAGCAAGCTCCCGATATCGGCCCATGAACCTAGTCGTGCTGATTCCCAGCACATTTGTTCACCAACAATAGATATAAATAAATGTAAAATGATCCTCTCACGTCATCAGAAATAATCTGTAAAAAATTAAATTAAATTAAAATATTCTATAAAAATTTATCAAGATTTTATATATTTGAATAATTCGGTCATAATCTATTTAGATTATTAATATTGTTATATGCCAGAAAATACGCATCTTGCTTTCTTCATTGGAGTCCAAACTTGCATACCTGTGTCTATTTCTTTCTCTGCATCCTGTAGTTATTGCTTGCTGTGCATGAGTTGACCCGAAGCTTCCGCTTCAGCTTTCATTCATATCGGTTGTTGATGCCCACCAGTCTCATTTCGTCTTTCGGGTGTCAGCAGACGCGAGCTTTTTGGATGAGTGAGGCGGAGCAGCTACCGGTTGGAATGAATGCGGTTTGGCAACCTGTTGCAAGCTCACATCCTCACTTGAATTAAGTTCTGAATCCTTCCTTCACCGGTAAGTCTTTTAAGTGTCGGACATTATGGCACCTCCATCATTTCTCATTAACCCTCTGTTATTTTGTTTGTCCTAAAATATGTATAATTACGTTAATTGTATAAGCTCACCGACTCTAGTCCTTCTTCAACATAAAACTCCATGATCCTGCAGGAAGTGAGTTGGACTGTGTCAATGTCACCCAGCTGTTTCTAATCCTCTGTTTCTCCAGATGCTGATCCTTCATATGTCCCCAGGAGTGAGCAAAGTTGAAACCATCATAACTCATGATAACACTTGAGTTAAGCTTGAGATCGTCTTGTACATGACTCTGATGAGAAAAAAAAAATCCCAATTAATCAACCCCAAACAATTAGGACATGTATTATAATAGTCTATAAAATGTAATAGAGAAATGCTATTCATATTCACCTGCTCAAACACAATCCATCGATCTCCTCATTTCATCAATCTCTTGTGCTCCAAATGCTAATCTTGCAAACATCATTCCTAACCTTTAAGAAAAAAGAGAAGCCATGCTGCGTTTGTCAAATAAGTCCACAGTGGCAACATAGGGAACGAGAAGTAGGGGAGTTGTTTTTAATCTCTAGACATATGCTTTGACCACCACTCCCCATCCAGAGCTGGAATCTGTACATTGAAGAGCTCTGAGACTATATCTCTCCAAGCTGGAGAATAATGAAGCCATTAAGCTCTCCAGCTTTCAGTCAATCAATGCTTTGTTAAATTTCTTGTCTTCCCTGGTGGGTGTTTCAAGTCCCCCTCATGAACCTGACCAGAAATAAAGATGAGCACATGCACAGCCTTGTGCTGTGTGCTGAACTCCGAACTCATCACAAAGTCATTAGCCCCAAGTCAGAACCATTTATATTGGTGGGTTTTGTGAATGCTGCATATTAAAATTGCTCCAGCATAAGATCATGGAGGGTGATGGGGAAATTAAGAAGACCATCTAATTCTCCAGCTGCAAACACCAGCTTCTGATTAGATAGATGTCGCTTGGCCATGATATCTGCAAGGAAAATAACGAAGCAAGCACATAGTTAAAAGCACTCGGAACTCTCTGATCTGTTTCCTCAAAGAACATCATACAAACATACACAGTTAAAAGCTCAAGAATGTTTCGATGAACTAGAAACACTGGGTGTATTACATGAATGACAATTAGTGCGAGGTTATCATGTCATGTCTACAGAGAGATTTGAGATGAGAACCAGACTTGCCATAGAGTTTCATTGATTGGAAATAAAGTTCATTTATTCAAAAGTAAATGCATCCATTTAAGACCATTTACTGAGATATACAGAAGTCATTTATTCCCATTTACTTGCTTAGCTAGAAACTATTGGAGTCATTGATGCGTATAATCAATGAATTTCGTGGAAAGAAGTGGAGATGACACATATAAAATGTCAAAGTAAAGAGTGGAGTGCAGAGACTTCCATTTATTAACAACCCTAAACTTCCATCCAACTAAAGTCACTGCCCACTGACTGAGGTCTCAAGACAGTAGTAGCACAGCGACAAAGGGTCAGAGTGTCATAATGTATGCATAAATGTAATATTGAAATACCATATATATATATATATATATAAATGAATCAACTACTGTTCTGTCAAGAACTTGTATAAAAGAGAACCATAACGATGGAACTTACCAAAACACAAAGACTTGCTAACTTTGTGGTTCACTGATGCAATTTGAAGTCACTAAATAGTTATGTACATGACTAAAATCTTTAACTCAAAAGGCAAGATTTGAATGCCCAAAGTATATCTGTAAAGATTTTGCTGTGCATGAGTTCCTCATGGCTTGTTGTTCCCTTATCTTCTCTTCATTTACAAGGGTAGCCAAACTCAACAGCAAGAAAGGAACCGCTTCCTTCCTTCCACCCGTTCCAACCCAGTTCGAAGCACAAGGTGCTTGAATTCCCACATTGCACATGTGCCTAGTCTAACAGGAACCTACAGTCTTCTGCCACACCAATTCTTTCTAAAATGTGTATGTCAGAGAGAAGAGAGAACTGCAACTTGTAATTGCACCACCCAGGATTTAAGTTTCATTAAAGCCTCCAGCTTTTCCCTTTTCTCAATGCTACATATACTCCAAAACAGGTGAACAAAATGCAAGCATGCAAGAGAAGAGGGAGGGAAACAACAGAAACAATAAAGTAATCTGCTGTTGTATTAAAGAAAACCCATCAACCTTTAATTACCTTATTATATACACCACCAGCCCAGCAACTAAGACCAGGACACCCTTGGAAGATTGCTTCCTCCATCATCCTATACCTTGGTTAGACTCCAAGAACCATTCACGCTCTTGCTAGGTTGGGAGAGACTCCTCGTCCACCATGTGACTCTTATATATGACTCTTCTATGATTCACTTCTAGTTCATCATGTAGGCTTAGCTGACTGCTTCTGCCAAAGGAGCGGAGATGAGTCGCAATCATGGGAAGAACCCGAAGGTGGACCTGAAGCTGAACCTGTCAGCGAAGCAGATGGGAGCAAGAGGGGGGCCATCAACAAGGGCAGTGATCGAGGAGGAGGAGGAGGAGGATAATGATTCCTGGTCATCACCATCGACATCACCTGCGAGCTCGTGTGTGTCGTCGGAGGGTGAGCAAAAGTCCAACAGCCCGGAGGCAACCTCGATGGTGCTCGCCGGGTGTCCCCACTGCCTCATGTACGTCATGCTCTCGAAGAAGGACCCCAAGTGCCCCAGGTGCAAGAGCACGGTGCTGCTCGACTTCCCCCCGGGCAACACCACTGCCAGCAGGAACAGGAAAAGCTGATGGTGGCTGCACTTCCTGGTGCCGCCCACTTTTTGTGATATGTTCTCCAATCTTCTCCTAGCGATTCTATCCTTATTGATCCTAGTTTAGTTCTCTCTTACATGCTGTTGTTGTTCCCTCTCTCCCTCTCTATAGATCACTATCTTGTGTCACCGTAAGACTGTGTACTCGGGTGAACCTAAGTAGCCCGATGTTTCCCATCAAAAGCTATAGTATAGACTCAGCACTTATCTAATCATTTGAAAACAAAACATTCAGATCAGTAGAGTCATAATAGAAAATTTGCTTGTGTTCACTGTATAATATGGCTAAAATGGAAAATGTTCATCATATTTAGCTATAAAGGAGGCCAGTAATGGTCAAAGCACTTCTTTAAGTGTATACAAATGGGCCAACTACATCGAGCTCGCTTATTTTTCTCGAGTTCTATGGTGCTTGTTTGGAAGTTAGGTGGTTGAAAGCATTGAAAGAAAAGACTATATAGGATTTATAACCAATAAAATCAAATAAATGTGAGTTTTATTGGGACAGTTGAGGATAATGACAGTGATAAGGTCAGAGGACATACACTAATGTATGCCTCCCTCACCACACATCCTTTGGTTTAATACACAAGAAAAGTATGGTACACAAACACCATGGTCCAACCATCTGCAATAGTGAATTCTTTTTGCCACTGGATCATAAAACTGTTGCTACACATAATGCATCATTCTCTCCATAATGTTTCCCAGAGCAACCTTTGGCCCATGCATCTAATGAAACCATCGACAAAAGAAATTTAAAGCATGACACTAAGAGAGCCACTGGAATCCAATTAATTTGGAGAAGAAATAAGTAAGATAATATTTACCAATAGATTGTCAGACAAGGGCACCTTCTCCTGCTCATCAGCTGACAAGGGTGCCTTCTCCTGCTCACCAACTCTTCCAAGCTTTCACTGATTGATGCCAGTCATCAAGAAAGTCGTCACTAGTGTTGGAGTTCATGTTGATATGAATGGTTGATTTGCTTGAACTGTTCAAAAAAAAAAAAACCACAATAAGAAACAAAAGTGCAAGTTTTGTTTCCTGTCTCCTGTCTTTAAAGTTACATGAAAATAAGGAAAAAGTCAAGAAGTACAAACATCAAAATCAGAACATCCATGATCAGCTCCTCCACGTAGAAGGCATCCTCATCTTAAAACGTGCTCCATCGTTGTCACCAAACTATCATTTCTTCTTCATCTTTCATCAACCCCTTCTTCTCAACAACAGATCAACAACGTTAAAAACCCACATGCATAACTGCAGAGTTATTTGAAACAAAAGAAGGAAGATTTCCAAAACAGCTGATTCTTCCAGTCACAATGGATTTTAAAGCACCATGTGAAAGCATTATATACAACACCTTGTCACAGAAACAAGTGAAACACCAACTACTTTCTTTAATTTCATGTCCACAAAGGGCCATGTCAGAGCATTCATATCAGCAAATGTTTTATTAGGTCTACAGAAGGTGGATAAATAGCATTCAAGACTGCAACATTGCAATGAAGATGAGCTGCTCTAGAGGAGCTGTCAGGTAGACACTAGATGATGGCAGATTAGCGAATGCTTGTAATGCAGGTCAACTGTTAGCTATACAAGTTGGTCGTGATGTGTATATTTAATTAATAGCTGAGTTGAAATGGATCCCAATGAAGTCTTCCTTTATCTTTTACAAGTAGGCCAAACAAAAATGGCATATTAAATATCCCAAAACAATCTACGATAGAAAAGAGAGTACCTAAACAAATAAAGGGTTACATTGCCACTTGCAATTGATACGTATTCCGAGAATAAGGTATAGTCTATTAGCATTCTTTCATCTGCATCACAATATACATGGAGAAGAAAAGAAGTACAACTATTCTTTATAAGTAACTAATATATATTTTTCAGGCAAAAATGGACATGACAAGGCTATTGTTCTATAAACACTGATCAATGTACTCATTGTGGATCCCTTATGTTTGTCCTAAAGAAAATACCTACTATAAAACAAAATTGATGCAGTGCATCAAATCTCGGGCACACAAGCACAATGCATGACAAGCATTTTTTATGTATCATTGGTAGGAAATGCATGGGCCGTAATGATCATTGGAAGGGTTGGCTAAAAGTTGTCGTGGCAGCCATAGATGTTTGCCATTCATTTGATGAATGGAAAAGTCAATTAATTGTTGTCCAAAATTAATATTTGTCATCACAGTAGGTGGTATTTGGCATTAATCTTCGTCCAAATTACTTCAATCTCTGGATTCCCTTGAAGACATGGACCACCAATTGAAAAAAAAAACTAGGATAACAAATTAAAAGGCCCATATTCTGGAGTTGCCTATGACCTGTCGTCATAGTCAAAGTTAGGTTCAGGGCTTCTAAAGCAGGGGTGTGTGTCGATATACATTGGATACAGGTTATAGAGAACTCGAAACAAAAAAAAAAGAGGAAGCATCTAACAAAATCGGATGGAAGAAAGATTCACTTAATTTCCCAAGCACTTGTAATAAAAGGTCAATGCTACAAAATTACAAAAAGAAAACTTTACAGAGGAATGGAAGGAGAAAGTACGTAGACAAGTACTAATGGATTTCTAACATCCACCAGACTAAGAAAATGACCTCAGGGATTGCACAACATTTACGACAAATTATTTCAAGTGGCTCTTCAACCCTAGTCTGTGCTATGCATGACAAACAGAAGCAAGAATATATGCTGCCCTGCATCATCAAATTGTTACCAGTATGTATACTCATGCCATGCTGGTTGGAGACAATCACATTGTGCGGAGAACTGAAAGCCGAATTTAAAAGAACACAGATTCATCAATACTGTTTATTTGGATTTAGACATGACAAAAACCTATCGTCAGTTGTGGACTTGTGATGCCTCATTTGTAAACACACATGATGCGAAGGCAGCCTATATGATCCAATGCCATCATGAAATATGAAATCATCAATCTTGATTCTACTTCTCCATTTTAACCCCATTTTATCATAACCTAACATATGATTGACAGAGAGTTTCGATATCGAAGGAACAAAAACCAACTGCTCAAAAGAACCCACCAACATCATCATCGCCATCAGATGAATTGAGACCAGAATACATTTCGCCTTCTATCTGGAAACAGAATTCGAATCGCAAAAAAAATCCAAATCGAGTAAAAATTGGAGAAGTGAAACCCTAAAAGTAGCTACAAAAGAACCCACCAACATCATCATCATCATCATCAGATGAATTGAGACCAGAATACATTTCGCCTTCTAACTGGAAACAGAATTCGAATCGAAAAAAAAAAATCCAAATCGAGTAAACATTGCAGACTGAAACCCTAAAAGTAGCAAGAAAATAACCCACCAACATCATCACCATCATCAGATGAGTTGAGACCAGAATACAATTCGCCTTCTAACT
Organism: Musa acuminata AAA Group; assembly: GCF_036884655.1. NCBI lineage: Eukaryota > Viridiplantae > Streptophyta > Magnoliopsida > Zingiberales > Musaceae > Musa > Musa acuminata. Next base: position 49,268,942 of record NC_088346.1, on the reverse strand, counting down.
GGAAACAGAATTCGAATCAAAAAACAAAAATCGAAATCGAGTAAAAATTGCAGAGGCGAAACCCTAATAGTAGCAAGAAAAGAACCCACCAACGTCATCATCATCATCAGATGAGTTTAGACCGCAATACATTTCGCTTTCTAACTGCAAACAGAATTCGAATCCGAAAAAGGTACCTCGAGCAACCAAGAACGATCACCGACCTCCTTCAAATCCCTCACAATCTCCGTTGGTGGGACCTGGGCATCACAAATAGGGAAAAAAGAAAGGAAGAAAAGATAAAAGAAATGGACAGCACCAGGCGCAAATGTTCGCGTAAATTTTACGCGAACCGTCCGATCCTTGACGGACGAGCGAGATCTAGAAGGACAGGCGAGGAATCTCGGCCGTGGGGTCCGGACGGCGAACAAGAACCGTTGGATCGGATATCAAGCAGTGCCCAACTGCCACCTCTCGTTCTTTAGTGCTACTCCCACCGCTCACCTGCGTCTCCCTCCACATTCGTGGTGTTGGTGAGGAGGGATGACGATCGGCACCGGGAGATCGAGCGTCGTGGGTAATGATCGCCGAAGCTCTCTGTTTCCTTCTTTGCATTTTTACCGTGTGTTCATGTTCTCCCGCTGCTTCATGATTCTCTTGATCGCTGATTGTGCGGAACACCACTCGATCAACTCCGACGCCGAGGTGTTTGTTTATATGACTGATCCGATGTGTGCGTGGTTCATCGTTGACCATAGATCTTATCGCTGCGTTGCGATGGGTGGTAGGTAACCGTTGTACGTATGCGCCTCCAGTCGCATGCATCGTCCTATTTCTAGCAGTCACTTGGGCGGTGGTTGCTGGATGTATGGATGGGGCATGAGAGCATAAGGCTGCGACATGGGTCGGGTTCAGTCTAATTGATCGAACTTAATTGATTGATGATCTCAGTAGCATAACTCAATTCATGTTTACTTGGAAGTAAGAAACTTAGTTGTTCCAACTGAGAATGTTCTAACTTGGTTTGGCTGGCACTTTGCAGTACCTCGAAACTTTAGACTGCTGGAAGAGCTCGAACGTGGTGAGAAGGGCATCGGGGATGGCACGGTGAGTTATGGAATGGACGATGGAGACGACATCTACATGCGGTCTTGGACTGGGACGATCGTCGGCCCGCACAACGTATGCCTTTCTTTTTTTGTACCTGACGAGTTTAACTTAGATTTCCTTTAAGTATGGTAGAAAACAACCTGTCCATCGGTTTAAACTCGGAGAGACTTGTTGTCAGCTCGTTGATCATGCGCAAAATTCTTACAACCTTTGGTGTCAGCTTGTGGCTGTAGACATTGACCAGCCTCGTGAATGGGGACTGAAATAGTCAAAGCATTCAACTCGTTCAATCGAGATTAGCAGCTTTGGAAAACGTCATGCTAGATCGGGTCAACTTGCCTCACTGTTTAAATTACGTTTTTCATCATATTTTGTCTTTAAAGATTCCCTAAAGGTATAACTTAGTAATCTAGTGGATGTTACTTTTCTTAGACTGGCTATATGATCGTTTTAACGTCGTTTTAGTATAGTTCCTAATGTGCTCTGCGACCCAGCATTCATTGATCCCACAGTGGATCTGTCATACTTGACACAGGAGAGTTGTATCCTACTAATCTGGCATCACCATTTCCTAAGCTTCTTCCTCCTCTCCTGCCCACATTAAACATTCTGATGCCGGGTTTTTGTATTGATTGCAGTCTGTGCACGAAGGCAGAATCTACCAGTTGAAGCTCTTCTGTGATAAAGATTACCCGGATAAGCCCCCGAGTGTTCGCTTCCATTCCAGGATCAACCTGACTTGTGTCAACCATGAAACCGGAGCGGTAACCCCATCCCGATTCTACTCTTCTTTTGGTGTTGGTGCTGATGATGATCTTGAGCTAGCCTGCGCGTTGGTGCAGGTGGAAGCGAGGAAGTTTGACATGCTAGCCAATTGGCAGAGAGAGTACACGATGGAGGACATACTGACCCAGCTGAAGAAGGAGATGGCGGCGCCACACAGCCGAAAGCTCGTCCAGCCTCCCGAAGGCACCTTCTTCGAGTAGACATGCAGGTCACGAGGTTCCTACGTTAGGTACGTGAGAGTATCGATGCCTGAACACATCGTACTGTGTTTTGGCAGACTGCACTGTAAGCCTGACAGACTGATGGGACCGCTCGAGTGCATGACGAGTACTACTAATTACTACTTCGTGCTGTCGTTTGCTTATGATTAATCTACATTAGCAGTGAATGCTTGTTGCTTGGAATTATTATCATACATGCAGAAGATAGAAAGGGAACCCGAAATGTGAATTCGAAATCTCAGTTGTGATTGTGATTTCTGAGAGTTCAGTTCATTTTGTTGTCCCCGAGATACATGAAGCCACACTAGTCACTCCTCGTTAGATATGTGGGGGATCTGACAAAAGAATGGCCATAGATCGCACAAGTTTATTCCTTTTCCAAATATGTGAAAAAGCTGACAATATCTAAATGGGAGATAAAAAGAGAGGTCAATCTTGGAAACTCAGCCTGTCTCATCTGGGGTGTGACTCGTCCAAGCTTCCGGTGGAGACATGCTTGCAGCTTGAAAGAGTGGGGGATCTGACAAAAGAATGGCCATAGATCGCACAAGTTTATTCCTTTTCCAAATATGTGAAAAAGCTGACAATATCTAAATGGGAGATAAAAAGAGAGGTCAATCTCGGAAACTCAGCCTGTCTCATCTGGGGTGTGACTCGTCCAAGCTTCCGGTGGAGACATGCTTGCAGCTTGAAAGAGATGTTCTGCGAACCAACCAGGAGACTTCTCACCGGTGAGTCAGCAGTCAATAAGGCAATGCAGGGAAATGGGTTTTCCGGCACGCAAGACCAAGACTCGGCCTACCGAGTCAACGTGTTTGACTCCTATTTTGTCTCTAGTTAATTAATTAACCACATTGGTTTCCTTTTACATATTCATGAATAATATTATTACGTTAAAGACTACTGAAGTGGCGATGATTTTTTTATTGGATTAATGATTGTCGAATCGGACGGCACTGGTTTATCAGATCAGGATAACCGTGCGTGCTGATGAGTGGTTGAGGATGCTCGACAGCCACAGACTGAAGTTTCATTGAACTACGGATCTTGCTGACCAATTAAGTGCATTGAACGATGACGAACGAACAGATGCCACTGTGTTCATGCACTCTTCCTCGAATCCACTGTCCAAAGGGAGAGTAACATTCATTAATTAACAGAGCGTCTTCATCGATTCCCCAATAATAAAGATATATGAGATGAACGTAGACGAAGCCGGTCAAAACCATCCCCTTCCTCCGACCCACGTCTGCTGTCGCCATTAAACACGCGTTTCGTTGAACACGCATCCCACGACCACAACCACTCCCTTTCTCCACCCCGTGTGTTCCGTCAAGACAGGGAACACCGATTCCGCCCGCACGCTGTTGCCGGGGGCCACACTTATGGCGTCGGGTCCCGCATGACTTGTGCGAGCCTCCCTGTACCCTGGGCCTTTTCCTCACTCGCCGTCGCTTGTACTGCACAGTCCACACTGACCCACAGCCGCCGGTTTTCCATCCACGAGGCACAACATCCCGACGGTCCTGATGACTTGGTGCCCGATCGCCTCCCGTCGGTTACAATCCTGATCTGGCTCGTTGACCGTGTCCACTCCACTCCCTCCCCCTCCTCCTCTTCCTCTTCCGCGGCCGCCTTCTTGGAAACATCTCACTTCCCCACTACAAAACCCCCCCTTCCCTCCCCTCGCACTTCACCAATCGAAGCAGAGCATCTCGGAAGACGAATCGAACCGGCGGTGAAAGCGAAAAAGGAAACCGGTAGGATTCGATCGGATCGAAGCGGATTAGCGGCCAAAAGATGCCTTCTTTGGAAGATGCAAAAAAGCCGATCGAGGTCCAGGTCCGCTCCGTGTGGGCCGATAACCTGGAGGCGGAATTCGACCTCATCCGCGAGGCCGTCGAGTGTCACCCCTTCGCCGCCATGGACACGGAGTTCCCCGGCGTCGTCCACCGCTCCCGGAAGCACCCCGCCATCCTCTGCCCCGCCGAACGGTATGCCCTCCTCAAGGCCAACGTCGACGCCCTCCACCTCATCCAGGTGGGCCTCACCCTCTCCGACGCCGCCGGAAACCTCCCCGACCTCGGCGCCGGCGGCTCCGTCCGCTACGTCTGGGAGTTCAACTTTCGCGATTTCGACATCTACCGCGACCGCTACGCCCCCGAGTCCATCGACCTCCTCAGGTCCAACGGGATCGATTTCGAGAAGAACCGGGCGCGGGGGATCGACTCCCGCCGCTTCGCCGAGCTCCTGATGTCGTCCGGCCTGGTGTGCAACGACTCGGCCGTGAGCTGGGTGACGTTCCACAGTGCGTACGACTTCGGGTACTTGATAAAGATCTTAACTTGCCGCAGATTACCCAGCAATCTGGGCGATTTCATGGGTTTGGTGAGGGTCTTCTTCGGGGACAGGGTGTTCGACATGAAGCACATGATCAAGCACTGCCACAGCCTGTACGGCGGATTGGATCGCGTGGCGAGCACGCTCCAGGTCGACCGGGCGGTGGGGCGGTGCCACCAGGCGGGGTCGGACAGTTTGCTAACCTGGCAAGCGTTCCGACGGATGAAGGAGCTCTTCTTCATGGGCAACGACGACGGAAAGCACGCCGGAGTCCTCTACGGCTTGGAAGTCTGCTGATACCGAAATAAAAACAAATGTTTATTGATTTATTCGTTTGTACTAAGAGAATCTTGTGTATGCTAGCTAAGAATTCAATGCCAAAAAAATGGGATCTTCGATGGTTAATTCCCTTTGCTGCGAGAGAGGTTCGGGTCCTCGAGGTTTCCTGTGGGCTTCATGGTGTTCTGCTCGGTTACGAGAGTGATGATAAGTTCGAATCAAAGCTGCTTTCAGAAGTGGATTCAGACAAGGGCAGAGTCTAAAGATCCCTTCTTTGACTTGTCTTTCCTGTGGGCTTCATGGTGTTCTGCCCGGTTAGGAGAGTGATGATAAGTTCGAATCAAAGCAGCTTTCGGAAGTGGATGCAGACAAGGACAGAGTCTAAAGATCCCTTCTTTGATTTGTCTAAGATGATGATCAGTAGTATGAACAAGTGAGAGGCTCGCTCATGGGAAACAATTTTGAGCCGTGGCCTCGGGGTCGATGCGGCTCGGTTCGGGTCCGGACGACGGGGATCTCCCCGGGGCGCTCCTCGAGCCCGACCGCCTCCGATCGAGACGGTGTAGCCGTCTCCTCCGGGCAAGAACTCCTCGCCTACGCGTCCAGAGGGGACCTTCGGCTTCGCACCTGCACAAAGGTCGAGCCGAGGCTCTCGGCCCGACCCCTCTGACGATCAAGTTAGCTGATGTGGAGGGGGTTTCAAATGAAGAAGAGTTTTTGTGTGTCCCTCCCCCTCCTTCTAATGAACGAGAGGGTATTTATAAGGAAGCATACTGCTTCCTGAGCTACCCGCTTGCAGGGGGCAGGTTGATAGCGTTTGACTTTGTATTGGCGTGGCGTGAAGAATTGAGCTTTGGCAGGATGTTAATGTGTTTCGATCGGCGTTCCGGTCTGCATTGACCAGGTGCTGTTGCGTGAGGCGTCATCTTATCATAATTACTATCCTCGTCACTCAGTGCCATCGTTTAGGTAATGACAGTCCCGTGGGAACTCGAGAAAGCAAGAGCGATGCACAGTAGAAGTTGACGTGGCCTCGGGTGAAATTTGCCTGATTGGAACCAGTGCACTGAGTCAATAATGCTGACATTGACCTTGCAACTGAGATATCAATGAGGTACCGATGTATCAGAAGACATCTTCGACTTGAATTTTGGTGTTTTCAGAAAATTTGATTTGAATCACTTGAGAAATCGGTGAGGTACTTCAAAGAGTATCATTGTTGTAGAGGGAACACGTGATTGATGTTCTGATTAGTTAAATATGGTCCAACCTCATACGTGCAGAATTGCAGAATTATTGGAGATGTTTCTGAAATGAAGATATTGGGCTCTCAAGATGTCATTGTACAAAGAGTGAGATTGAGAGATATTTTTTGACTTGGTCTCTCGTCTAAATTAGTAACTCGAGGTATATGAGTAAAAACGTAAGTGATAAAAAAAAATAATTTCTTTTTATTATATTAAAAATGAATTGAGATAATCTCTGATCGTCTCTAATAATTTTTCGTTAGTCCACACAAAACAACAAGGAACAGTCCATAATCACCTGCTTAGAACTCTTACTTACGTGAGCAAACGAGTGGAGGGTGATTTCCCAATGGTTTCAGGAAGCTGACATCTAAAAAGTAATATGATCACTGAATCAGCATCCCTGTTCATCAAAAGAATTATGTTCCCCAGCTGAACACCTACATATGCCTTCTGTTTCCCTCTTCCCCTTTCTCGTCTCCTTCGTGTCTTAGTCTGTGTTCATTATTCATACTTCCACGAAGATTTCTATTGCGATGATGAAGTTTGGATAAGCTTAGATTCGGCTGATCTCCCGTGTTAGCTAAGAGGCAAACGTACTTCTGCGAAGCCAGCCGTGGATACACGAAGAGGCAGTCAAAGGGGCATGTGCAGAGCTGGAAGAAATGATAGATGCCATCGAGCTCAGATGGGTGGGCATTGTCCGGAGAGGACAGAGACAAACACACCACAAAATGTTTGCTCGAAGAATCGATTCCTTTCTTCGGATTGACCTTCCATGATTGGAGCAGCGTAGACATCGACACAGGACAAGCAAAAGCAGAAGAAAACGCAACATGTAAGCTAGCGTGGCCATCCACCATTGGCGAGTTAGAGAGCTGTGGCCAATGGCCAGCTAACGAACCTCGATTCGAGACATGACAGATTAGAGCTGTATGCTGTTAGCATGCACAAACAAATTAAGTACTCATCAAAGCATCTCACTGAATCTGTCGCCAATGGCGACCACTCTTCCTGCTTGTATTGAGTAATACTTTTGTCGTGCCACCTGCACACAGGGATTGCCCACGTTCGGTGATCCTCCGAGTTCTTTTCTTTCTCCAGTTTCCCTCCCACCTTCCCTTCCTTTCTCTCGTGGCTGGCTTCAGAAACCTGTCACCCTCTATTAATGCCTCGGGAAGAGTCAGATTACCAGCAACCCATAGCACACGCAGTTCCGTTCATTCCACTCGTAAGAAAGAAGCCAAATGGCCGTGAAAGTTGGCTTTATCTCTCTCTTCTGCAGAAAGGGAGACGCGAGACCGCTCTCTTCTCCTCCTGCTTCATGGCTTTGGCCCTCTTGCAAGCACCCAACGACCCACTCCTTCAGAAAGGAAGACGGCGCTGAAGTTTCCGACGGCTTGGGTTCATCGTACTTGGACTTAACCGAATCGTGCTTCTCGACGGCGTCGGAGGACGACTCGGCGGCCGAGGGCGTGGAGGCCGTGGTTATTCGAGGGCTACGATCGGACCGGCTCTTCTTCGAGCCGGACAGCACGAGCTCGATAACGGGGGCGGCGGCGGGGGCGGCCAAGACCGAGAGCCTTCCCTTCGAAGGAAGCATCGCCATGGAAGTGGAGTCGGAGGACCCGTACTGGGATTTCAGGTGGTCCATGGAAGAGATGGCGATGGCCCATGGACTGGTGGATGTGCAGTGGCTCGAGGAGATGCTGTGCTGGTACTTGAAGATGAACGAGAAGAGGTGTCACGGGATCATAGTCGAGGCCTTTCTGGATTTGCTTCTGAGCCTCGCTTGTTCTATTACGCCTGGGATGGAGGATGGGGAAGACGATGTATATTAATATCACAGTGTGTTTTGATCCTCGACAAGATTTATAGGGTTACTGTTCGATGCATTCAAGCGGTGAAAGAATCAAGTTTGACCCTTCTCTTGGCACCCGCAGCGTTGACCCACGTCTTGGGTCCATGAGGCTGACGTGGAAATCTGCGCTGAGCGGATCCGACGCGTTCTGATCGACGGCACAAATCTTGATGGAAAGATAGATGTGTTGACGTGATTTAAAGGGACGCGGCGGGGGACCCACTACCGGTGCCATCTCGATAGGCTCGCAACCAACGGTCTCAATCGGCCGTAGCGCTCCGAGGCAAGCAAAGTATAATCTTCCCACACACACACACTCTCTCTCGTTCGGCTGATAACTAGAGTTTCCCTCTTCCATTTCTCCACTACCACCACCACCACCACCACAATGCCGTCGTCTCATCATCTCCTCCTGCTCTCCCTGTCTCTCCTCCTCCTCCTCCTCCTCCTCCTCTTCTCCGCTTCCTCTACTCCAGTCTCCCTTCAACTCAGCCGCTTTCCTCTGCCTCCCCATCCCGACCCCCTCCACCGCCTCGCCGCCCTGGCCTCCGCCTCCGCCCTCCGCGCCTCCCTTCTCAAGAACCCCCGCCGCCACGACGCCTCTCCTGCTCCTTATCGCTCCCCACTCTTCCCCCACTCATACGGCGGTTACTCCCTCACGCTCGCTTTGGGCACCCCGCCGCAGCAACTTTCCCTCCTCCTTGACACCGGCAGCCACCTCACCTGGGTCCCCTGCAGCTCCTCCTACCAGTGCCGGAGCTGCTCCTCCCCCTCTGCTGCCCCCATCATCCCCTTCCTCCCCAAGTCTTCATCCTCCACTCGCCTCGTCGGCTGCCACAACCCCCGCTGTCTCTGGATCCATCCCCGGGACCGCCTCTCCCGCTGCCCCTCCTGCAACTCCACCTCCGACGACGGCTGCCCTGCCGTCCCCTGCCCACCTTACGCCATCATCTATGGCTCCGGCTCCACTGCCGGTCTCCTCATGCTGGAGACACTCGCCTTCCCCCACCGTACCGTCCCCGACTTCGCGGTCGGTTGCTCCATCCTTTCCGAACGCCAGCCCGCTGGCGTCGCTGGATTCGGCCGCGGCGCTCCCTCCCTCCCGTCCCAGATGGGGCTCAAGCGCTTCTCCTACTGCCTCATATCCCGGCGCTACGACGACGACGCCGTCGAGAGCGGTTTCCTCGTCCTCGACCCCGCCAAGGACGACACCTCCAGCGGCCTCAGCTTCACGCCCTTCCTCAACAATACCGCCGCCGGCGCGGACGAAGCGTCGCCCTTCTCCGTCTACTACTACGTCGGGCTGCGCGAGATCGCCGTAGGCGGCGAGAAAGTCGGAGTCCCCCGTTCCGCCCTCATCCCCAACTCCCGCGGCAACGGCGGCGCTATCGTCGACTCCGGCACCACGTTCACGTACATGGCACCGCCGGTGTTCAAGCCTCTGGTCGCCGCGTTCGTGAACCGCGTGGCGGGGCGGTACAAACGGTCCGCCGCCGTGGAGGCCCGGACGGGTCTGCGACCCTGCTTCGCTCTGCCGCCGGATTCGGCCGAGGTGGAGCTACCGGAGCTGACCTTCCGCTTCGAGGGCCACGCCGAGATGCGGCTCCCGCCGGAGAACTACTTCGCGTTCACGGGGCCGGATAGGGCGGCAATGTGCCTCACCATCGTCTCCGACAGCGACGGCGGCGCCTCCTCGGATAACGCCGGCGGCCCGGCGATCATCCTGGGCAACTTCCAGCAGCAGGACTACTACATGGCGTACGACCTGGAGAAGGGGCGGTTGGGGCTCCGGCGGCAGTCATGCCTGCGGTCGTGACGAACAAAGCGACATAAATAGGTGCTATTAACCTCCAAAAGGTCGATTAACCAAGAAATAAAACTAGTTTGCCGTTGATTATAACGGACGTACGATTTGTGTACGGTAAAAGCATGAAGATTATGATGACCGTCGTAATTCCCGTGAGATCAGAGTCGTTGGTTATGAATCGCACGGCAGTGATGCCTAATCGTGTCGATTAGGCTCCTTCGAAGGCGTCTCCTTTTTAGCTGCTTTGAAGATGTGCACAGCAATTAATATTCTATCTTGTGAAGGGTAAAAGATAACACGGCCCGAGTCGAGTCACACGAGGATCTCAGTCTCTTTTTGCCCTTTCTTTTAGCTTCTGCTGTAAGCTTGCTAATCACGATTCTTGCAGATTTAATCTTCCTAATTGTAATAATTGCATGATATTTAAAGGATACCTATCAGATAATACCCGATGGAAGAAGACCAACAAAAGGTTCAGAAGAAGAAGAGGAAGATAAAACATGTATGCATATCAACTGATGAACTCAAGACATAGTACATGCGAGAAAGAAAAACTATAATGGGAAGGAAACATATCGGTGGATACAATCTGCTACTAAACGCGAGAGGGCAAAGAGCAAAAGAAAACAATGAATGAATAGTATATCCATGTGGAGGTGAGGGGATCAGAAGAGATCCACATCACACTTTGTCCCCTCGAACTTGCCCGAGCTCCCGGGCACCGGAAGCTTCAAGCTGCAGTCGATCTTTTGCTTGTTGTAATGGATCTTAAAGATCCAAACCTTCAGCCTCAGCCTGGTGTAAAGCTTCACGTCGACGTAGTAGTAGCCTTCCTGCTTCTCTCTGTTGTAGGTCGTGGCGATGGAGTCGCCGAGCAAGAGGTTCGTGCCCTGGAACGCCGGGTACAGCATGGTGGTGTTCTTGTGGCCCTGGTAGAAGGTGGGGAGGACGTCGTAGTCGAACCTCGATCCGTCGTACAGCGCTCGGGCCTCCACGTAGTCGTAGTAGATGCTGATCCGCTTGTTCGGGTTGCGGATGCTCATGTCCATGCTGAGGTTGTACTGCAGACTGTTGTTGTTGCTGGAGAAGGCGAACTGCGTGAGCGAGGCGGTGCCGACGTACACCTTGACTTCGTTGGGGCGGAAGACAAGCCAGACGACGAGAACGACGATGCCGACGATGATGACGATGGAGATGATGAACTTGAAGAGGGTGCAGAGGAGGCAGCAGGGGCCGCAGCTGGAGCGGCTGCCCACGCTGTGGTAGGACTGCGTCGGAGGGACCGGAGGGCCGTAGTAGGCTCCGTTCAGGTGGCCTTGCTTCGAGTTTGACATGGTTGGTGGGGATGGGGGTCAAAGAGAGCAAATCAGATAATAAGAGGGCGCAAAGGGAGACGAGAAGAGGGTGACGCTGCGGTGCATCATGAGGTGGTCGAAGGCGTGGTCTTTATATAGAGAGGTATTATTGTTGGGAGGGGAAGGAAGGAGATGAGAAGGTTCCTGCGAAACCCTGAGGCGAAGGAATCCGAAACGCGTGACAAGGCGAAACAGGCGACGCGTTCGGGGAATTGGTGCGCGTGCGGCGGAGTCAAAAAGTTTGGGATGATCGCGGAGAGAGATTGGTAGCTTGTTTTGGATAGACGCGATGGTAAGTAGGCAGAGGGAGTCCTACTTGGTTAGATATCAACACGGATACATATGGAAGTGCCCACAAATTTAGCTATGTGATGACTCCGCAAAGTCTTCGTGTGTACCCCATGAATGATATGTCTTCTTCGTGGAGTTGGGGAGGGAGTTGCTTTCAGAGGAACCAATTCTGCAGATGAGAGTGGGCGACTTGTGCGGGAGCAAAGCCTAATATAAATTATGCTCTTCGAATTCTATTATGTGTGATTCGAATTAGAGAAAGGAGAGAGAGAGAGAGGTGGGTGAATTTTGATACACATCGACATGTTAACGATATACTGCTACGAAGCCTTCTTCAGAATACGATCGATCGATTGGGTGTGCGAAGGAGTCTCTGCTATGCACGGAACAAAAAGCAGTAGTTATTTACCGGATACGTGTGCGGTCATCTTCGAAGGTCGACATCGCAGAGGCGCGGAGTTCTTTTGGGTTTCAGATTGTCTTCATGTTGACTTCTTATGCGGAGAAATCGACAACATGAATGACATGTATTGCTTGCCAAAGTAGACTTTGACTTCGTGAACTACGGCGCCTCACAGGTGTCGTCGTTGATGGAATATGACATCTTTTGAGACGAAGCTTCTCTCTCTCTCTCTCTCTCTCTCTCTCTCTCTTAGTCCCTACATGTGAACTCACGCTAGAAAGGAGCATCTCCTTGGAAGGGGTTGCGTCCACAACACGCACGTCAGTAAGTCTTATAATATACTTAACATCTTATGTTTTATTGTGGAAGTTTAGAGTTCAAATTATAAGATACTTTTAACATCTCCCTTTGGATTGCATACGGGTGTTTTGTTTTTCAATATTAATCATTTTTTTTTTATGATGAGATGAAAATAGACGAATTAAAATAATTAATCTCAAAATCATCAGCTTGATTTGAATGATAACATTGTGTTCATTTAAATTAATGCGTTATATTAATTTATAGATTAAATTATTATTTAATGCATACTAAGAGTGGAAATATCTCAACCACTTAGTGGGCCCCCAACATTCTTAACCGAGCCCACTTAACTAGACAAGCTGTGTCATGAAATGTTGCCACCTGTTTGAATTATAATCACAGTTTATTTTTGCTTAAATATCATTACGCCACCTGTTTTCATATTATATATATAATCAATATAGACAAATGGAAATACTTTCGAAAAATGGAGATGACGTGGTCAGATGTGGACGTGAGAGAGAAGACGTCAACGTCACCGTCACCGTCACGGCTGATGGCCGTCAAGATTGTAACGGCCTCACCGTCAGACGTCGACGCTGCAGGCGGTGATCTGCTGGAATCGGAACAAGGGCGGGGCGCCGCCGTGGGACTTGGCGGTGTCGACGGTGAGGAAGGCGGGGCAGTTGGCCTGGAGGTGGTAGTGACCGGAGATCCAGGTGCCGACCTTCCACCGGAGGAGGCCGTCGACGCGGACGTAGAGAAGGAGGTAGCCGGCGTTCTCGTCCTGGGAGAGGGCGTCGGCGAGGTAAGGGGCGAGAGGGACGTCGGCGCCGTAGAGGTACGGGGACCAGACGGTGACGTCGTTGTGGCCCTGGTAGCCGGAGGGGAGGGCGGTGGCGGCGGTGACCTGCTGGCTGTTGTAGAGGACGAAGGCGTCGAGGCGGTCGTAGTAGACGCCGATGCGGTCGTTGGGGTTGCGGGAGGAGAGGGTGACCTGGACGACGGAGGTGAGGAGGGGGGCGGCGCCAGGGGTGAGGTTGAACCGGAGGAGGTCGGCGTCCTGGAGGTAGAACCTGGGCTTGGTGGGGCGGAGGACGAGCCAAACGACGAGGACGGCGAGGAAAGCGAGGATGACAAGCACCAGAAAGGTCGCGAACAGGCGGCGGTACAGCTTGTGCCGCTTCTGCTCTCCATGGATGCCGCAGTCCTTCTTCATGGTGGATCCAATGACGATAACGTCGAGGGGATCGGGAGATGGGAATCCGAGAGCGGAGAGAAGCGACAGTGAGTGGAGCGGCGAGAGGGGGGTGTGGTGTCGCTTATAAAGAAGTGGCTTATACTTACTTTGCTGGTAATGATAGGATTCATTGCGCAAAACGCACTGATTAATGGTGACGTGGCGTAACTGTAGAACAGAGGAAGTGACGGAGTGTGCACCGGAGTCAAACCCGATGGTGAGGAGAACATTCACGAAGATGGCAGTTACGCAAATAAGTAATGAGTGGCGGGCGTTAACGGAAGGAGTTGGCGTTAGAATAACGCACCGCCTCCGACAAAAAATAAATACTTGGGCTAATATGGAGCACATTCTTACAAAGCTCGTAGTTGATATTCTTGTTGAAGATTAAGTTTCTCACGATGGTGCATAAAGGAAAAATATATATCTAGAGAGAGAGAGAGAGAGAGAGGCAGGCCAGTGTACATGCCAAGGTGCCTTTCGTCGAATGCATGAGACAGGGCAAAGGCAACATGATAAGAGTGAAAAAGGATGGAATCATTCAGGATGATGAAACTAGGTATTCTGATGAGCAAAAACTGTAAACAACATTTGGTTTATCAGAATAGCATCAGCAGTCGAGAAATCTCACTATATTAACCAACCAAGGAACAACAAAGAATATAACATTAAGCTCTGCAGGCAGTAGAAAGCACTGGGAATATAGATGGTTCTTAGCTGATTAGTGCAAATAATGCAGAGGATAGTTGGTAAATCTAAAGAGGAAAGCATGTTAGGCTCATCCCTCACCAAACCCTAAAGTTCTCAGAGTCACATTAAGTTAAAAGCAGACCTTATATTCTGTATCCTCCTGTGATCTTTGGAGGCGTCCCTTCCATCAAGTATTGCCTTCTTGAATCAGTCAGTTCCACATATGACCATCGTTTTAGTTCAGCTTCTTCATCTGACAGACAATTTCTTACTCTGAACAAGTCTGGTAGAGTTAAAAGTCTCAGTGTTAGAGATTTAGATGAATTTGAATTAAGTTGGTTATAATTAATATATGAGATTAAGCATCGATTCAATCCAAAAGCTTAATTTTCTAGGTTGTGGACCAAAACTAATATATGTAAATCTGACTCTTTCAATCATATCCTATCAATTTATCTATCTTCTTCTCTGTGGCATTGTAAATTCCAATTCCTAGATTTGGTCACATCTTCCACATGGATATGTATTTCTCTGTCCGATAATGCTATCTAAATTGATTGTCAATTCCTTTCTTAGACTCGAAGAAAATAGTGCGACATATTGACAGTTGATTTATCACATTCTAAATTTTTGTTATAGAAAGTTCCCATCCATCTCACCTATGTTCATCAACGATGCCGAGTAACAAATCTATCACGGTCGAAGCAAATACTGGAACCATCAGAAACCCATCTCGACTCTAAATCGGAGACGATTGAACTTTCAACCCACACTAATAGATTCTTTTACAACAATGTGAAACATTCCATAGATGATTTCGTATTAGACACCTTATAATCAATCACCCTATACACTAATTTTTACACATGCTAATCGAGACCAGGATTGCTCAGTTTGACAATGTCAGAAGGACATTGACACTCCCTTGTTCTAAATTGGGCCAAGCAATAACACTGAACCAGTGTGGTCACTTCTGCAAAGTCAAACAAACCAAAGTAACATTGGTTCTATAATCAATGACTATTTAGGTAACAAACAATACTTTCACCTTGGATTGACCTAATTGACATTATCCTAGTCACTTTTGATAAGGTATATTTTAGGTGCAGGTCACATCACAATCAATGCCATGTCACGTCACCGCCAAGTCAGTAAGAGGAGCACCACCACGCATCAAGCCAGAATCCGTACCAAGGCGTTGCTTGGTACGTCCCATCCCGGAAAGCTTGAGATGGTGTCGTTCCGCGCATCTCGAGACGACGACCACACAAAGGTACCATCTCATCCCTCGAGGATCGACCGCCACGCCAAACCCGTGTATGGCCGACCCTCGTACAGTAGTATAAAAACCTCTGGCCGGCATCTGGCCCAGGGGGAGGCAAAAAACAAACAAAAACCTCCACCAATCACTGACTTGATCGTCGAAAGGGCCAAAGTCAATAACCAACCGACGAGGGCCTTCTATGTAGGAAAGCAACTTCCACAGAGCCACAATCATCATCCCAACCAAGAGACGCCAACACTTTACTGCCAACACCCGTCATGAGGGCATGACCGACTTCAGCAACCAGTAAAGCTGACCGAAGACTCCCAACATCGACCTGTGGACCACGTCGTGCTGACTCACCAACCATGGTGCATCAGTTCATCAACAACTTTGACAACTCATGATAAAAAAAAAAGGAGAAAAAAAAAGGTTTGGAAGGAATTGACTGTAGTCCCAAAAATACCAATAGTTTCATAGCAGCCTTGTATATATCAAAGAAACAAGCAAAACCTACAAAACACCAATAATTCCAAAAAAAAATTCATTCTTATATACTTGCATTTCCCCACCACTTCGGTAACATTGCACAGATTGATACAATTCAATCGACAAAAATAACCAAGAGCAAGATATATAAGAGAAAACTACAATAAAAGTATATCATTTCATTCAAGAAGTAATATCCACACTAAAGAACAGAGACCTCTATGCTTATCTATGTTATGCATTCTAGCAGACATATAAAGTAGAGGAATAAGTAATGGAAAGATTACCAATCAAAAGAACAGAGACTTCAGACCATCCACGCATGCTTATTTATGATATGCATTCTAGAATCGTTCAAAGACATATAAAGCAGAGGAAGAAGCAAAGCCAAGATTACCAATCAAGCTCACCATCCTATGTTGACCTGACATTGCTTTGTTGGCCCAGCCATCGATCCAGAGGTGACCGTCTCGTTGATGAGCGATATACTGATGCCCTCGCAGTACACTTTCATGACGCTGCTGCTCGTACTCCACGCGCTCGTCTTAAACCAAACCCACGCCTCCACCATCACGTCGAACCGGACGGCGCCGCTGGTCGCACGATCGCGTGACATCCCCCTCGCCACGTCAAGACCCACAGACTCCTGCCGCGTTGCCAGCGTTGCCTGCAATGTGGTGGAGGTTCTTCCCTCCTGATAGAAAGGGGAAAGTGCTGTCTCCGCGAGGATGACGCCGTCGTATGCCACGGCAGCGGCGACGTGGAAGTAGTTGACGCCCATCTTCTTATTAGGGTTGGAGACGTTGAGGGCGACATTGAAGGAGGAGGAGAGCTGCGGGGAGGGCCCGGAGGGGGAGGAGAGGTTGAAGGCGGAGACGGTGGCGGAGGAGACGATGAAGACGGGGGCGCTGGGGCGGAGGAAGAGCCAGAGGAAGAAGGAGATGAAGCCGACGAGGAGGAAGGCGACGGCAGCGGCGATGAGGATGCGGTAGAGGAGAAGGTTGTGGTTGGCGGAGAAGGCGGCGCCAGTGCGCGGGTCGGCGTAGTAGTGGTCGGGCCGCGGCGTGGCGTAGGTGTACGCGGTAGCGGACGGGAGAGGCGCTGTAATTCCCGCCGCCGGGTACCCGATGACGACAGGTTCGCCGGTGGGCTTGGAGTGGGTCGCCATTGAGAGAGAGAGAGGGGTTGGGGAGGGGCTTACGGTTAAGACGGAGGGAATGAACAGAATAGACGGCGGATATGGGCCAAAAAAATGGACGGCTGGGATGGCCCCATCGAGACGAAAAGTGGGAAAGATGATGACATGATGACGTGCTATCGGCTATAAAAAAAACTCGGTGAGATGGACGAGAAACATCCCATCGGTCGCTTTTTGTCTTTAGCTGATTGGCTGCCGTTCGATGCGGTGAAATGAACCTAACATCGTTGCCAACGAGAAATGAATCTCCCGTCTCGTTCATCCGAATCATTCAATCCGTTCAGCGTTTTATCCACCTCGTCTTTCCTCAATAAACCGAATATGCATATCTAATTATGAGTGAACCGAGAGAACAAACAATTTTACATCAATATCAATTGATTCAAACAGGATTATTTAAAGCATATCCAAGATAAAAACGTTAAGCTCTCAAGATTAAAATATCAAAGAGATTTCTTAACATTAAATCTCTCCGTACATCTATATTTGATCTAACTGAAAGTATACATCTATATTTGATCTAACTGAAAGTATATTTTTTATCATTTATTTCTTTTTATCATTTATTTCCTAAAAACATGCTTCGGGATTTTTATGAAAGAGGTCTAAAGTACGACGTTTAATTCATCTCATGCGAGTGCATTAGGATCTCCTCACCTCTACCAAGAAACAACTTCTTTTGGGTCATGGGACAACATGAAATGGAATGTGGCTAAACGTTCATGCTGACTTGATGTGGAGTGTTTCATACACATCGGAAGAAAAGTAAAGAACCTCGTTACAAAACATTACAGCAATTGTCATTACACGCATCCATGGTTTCTTGCTACCCAAAAGAAAAAACAAAGTCTTATTTTGTTCACATTTCACGCTATATACACCATTTTTTTCTAAAACAAAGAATCTTGAAGAAAAAAATTGTGGAAAAAGGGGTAAGCACTGCAAGATATCGATTCCTTCTTGACACAAATGCAGGAAAAACTACCCAGAAGAAGGATGGAATCCTCATGTCGTCTCACTCATCAACCCCTTGAAGCTCTTGGCTAACCAAATTGCAGTTTCTCGTGGGGAAACCTTATCCTTCCCAAAAGGTTTTAGGACCACCGCAAGTTCTTCCAGCCTATTGTGCTGCAGAAGATCCGCCGAGAGCTCTAACAACCCTTCGAGTGCTTCTGCCCTCTGTCTGAAGGAGTTCACATCCAATGTTTCTTTAACTGGAGTTTCCTCCTCCTTTGACCTGAGGACGTGTTCCGATGAAGCTGATCTAACCTCCGTAGTATTATAACTTGATTTTGCCGTCTCTGGGCTACTTGGCTTCTCCTTGATACTGCTTTCTGAAGCATTCATCTTAGGTTTCACGGTTTCAATGAATCCGGCAGGCTTCAAATTATTTGGCATCTTTCTCATATCAACCTCATCCTGCACCACGTTCAATAACTTTCCCACATCGATGTTCTGAACGCTCTTCTCCTTGTTCTCTAAGATAGGCTGGTCACCACCAACACGAAAGCTGCTGTGCCTTATGACATGTATGACATCATCAAAAACCGGGGTTAGATGAGGTGCTGCTGGTTTTTCCGACATCTGATTCGTAGCTGGTATATTTTCCATAGGTGAGTTCTTAGGTGTTGCTGAAACAAAAGGCCCGATATCTGCTATGGAAGATAGGAGCTCCCTGACAGTAAACCTGTCGACACCAGTTTGTGTGACCATTTGACTCTGATCGGGCTTATTCAAAGAAAGATCATCCTTGTAAACAACATCTTGATCAGAGATTGAAGAGGTTGGCTCTTGGAGTGAACTCAAACTCATCATTTCATTACTTGAAGTGCTGTTCTGCAAGTCCACTGCACTAATCCCCGAATTCAGAATAGGTCCGCTGTCATGCTCATGACCCTCTGCTGTTGAATCATCGAGGCTTGGATATGTACCTGATGATAACAAAGGCATTGGTGGATTAGATTCAGAAATTTCAGGGAGCACTATTTTCTCAGCAGAATCAGCTGTAGTGTTTGAGGATAACAACATGTTCTGCTCCTTGAGAACTGGTTTTGGAGAATCTTGAGTTGAAACAGGTGGAGCATTCGAATCACCCGTTTCAATCTGCATCTCTCTTGAAGGATCTAGAGGAACATCCTCTGATTGACTGTTGACTTTAATCGGGTGACAACATTTTTTGTTTACATCACTATCAGGCTCCTGAGTTAGGTTGGCTGAAACACATTTGATCTCATTTTCAACTGGACAATGAACAACTCCAGCAGATTTCTTGGAAGGTACAGTAGGCTTTCTAGAGATGCTGGGCGGTGGGGTCCTTTGCCTTGTCTTGGGAGAAATATTATCTTCTGCAATATATTTGACACGATCTGGTGGCGAAACACCATCATACCTGATTTTAGTCTTCGAAGAAGGCTCGGATACTGGTAACTGAAACATATAACAAATTAATCATAGATTGAAATTATAAAGAAATACCTCGAAGTTTCACAAGCTTCACTTACCAGTTGCTTAAATCTGTGTGATGCTTGGACATGCTTTTCAGAATCACCATTAGTCTTGGGAGGCTCATCAGGTTGCCCTTCTGCACTAGACTTTGAAGTTGAACAGGCGCAAATAGGCTTGGACATCCCCTGTGATGGATCTATGCCAGAGTTATGGTTGGAAGCACGTTTTGCAGGGTCCCTATTAGTTTGGATTGGTTCATGAGCCTGGCCTTCTGAATTAGGCTTCGATGTCGAAGTGGTGCTAACAGGCTTAGACAATTTAGGTGTCGGTTCTGGGTTAGTCTTGTGATTGGAACCACTAGCAACTCTTACACGGGTTGCTCTCATAGGAGAACTTTCTCTTGCTTTTCCCTCCTCTTTTAGAACCATGAGAATGTTATTTACAGTTTTTGACTGCTTCGACTCGAGTTTTGGCTGCTGATCAACATGTATGAACTTTGATGAACTTTTTCTCTCTATAGCAGCTTTGGAGACCTCATTACCATGTATGGCATCCACTGGTGGCGTATATGCGTTGGGAGCTAAAACATCAGTTAAAGCGCTGTCTGCTCCAGTTGTCTTTTGCTGGCAATCAGCTGTTGGACCAGAAATGTTATGGTCACCTGACCGTAAACTATCTTTGTCACTGCTGGAAACACTGCTGCTTTGGCTTTCAGACATGTTCTTCCGACTTCCGTGTGAAGTGGAGATGGGCATCTCTGGTGACTGGTTTACACTCGAAGGATCCGGGCATGGACGGTGTTCAATGACATATGGTTGCAAATAAGGGTGTTGTAGAATTTCAGATGCCTGATTGGGTTAAATCATAGAATTTTTAGATTATGTTATGAATAGATGCTTATCATCAAGGGCATGCACACACAAACAGATAATTTGCTACAAATGGAGAGGACAATTTAAAGGGCTTACACTTGGCCGATTTTCTGGATTCTTCCTCAGCATGCTTTTGATGATTGCTTTCCTGCATGAACTGTGTATTAATAAGTCCATTCTTAGCAAACAGCAAACAAGTATTCAGTGAAGAATATATTCCCATGTTTGTCCAAATATAACTTCTCAGGAAGTATCATATATGGTAAAAGGAGTTCAGAAACATTTGTTTTCGGGAATGAGCATCACTGGAAATAAGATTGTTCCATGGTCTGAAAATTTGTTCTAGATCGTGTCATACTCGAGCAGTAACAACTAGAAGAACTTATAATGCAGGCTCTGTTGAAATTAATTGCAATTTTATATTTAAATGCACATGTGTGATGATTCACAATGTCAGCAGAAAACTAAAATATAAACGGCTTAACAATTAATAAGTCCAAATGATTTAATTATCATTTGATGATAGTGATACTCACAATGAAGAAGAATAACAAGCCGGGAGTGGACCAATAGAGGACCTGTTAATCTTGCTTATCAATCCAGCCATATCCTGAAATTTATTTGACACATCAACCAAAGAAAAGTGGAAGTGATTCTTGCAACCAATGTTGAAACAACATAATGACTATGAAGAATAGCAAGAAAGCCAGAAAAGTTTGAACACACCAACATGTCAAAACAAGAAATTACTTCAGCTCCACACTTGAACTGTCTGTGCACATTGGTAAACGAATAAGAAAAGGTATTTAAATTTGACGATTGGAGGAACAGACACTCGCAGATGTGGTCATGGCTTAGTAGTCAAATTTTAGATTTACATTTTCATCTGAGAATTTGAAGGTTGAGAACTTGTGATTAAGCATTTTAGGTAAGTGACTCAGGCTTATTAACTAACCATCGGGTCAAATCGTGACATTTACCTCAATGCACCTGTGCCTAGTTATCTTAAAATCCAAGAGCCTTAGAATTTTGGGTGAAGTCGAACTCTAGAACAGAGATCACACAGTACCAGTGAACTTTCCTAAATTTAAATGGATGGAAACAGAGACAAATTACTGTATCTTTTAATCAGTTTCAAATTTAAATTAAGAATTATTGAGCACAAACTTCATAAATTTACAAAAACATAGCAATAAGGGGATGGTTAAACTTCAGGAAGAACATGTGTAGTGAGTATTATGAAATAAATAGCTTTGGTAAATGGGCTAAACTTCCAATAAGAGATTGCAGCAGAAAGAATGTCAGAGCAAGACATTGGCTGGTCAGCAATAGACCAATAAGATAAACATTCATCAACCATTTCTAGGACTCGGGAACAGATCAATTAAAAAAGTCAGCATTCAAGGAAAAAGGTCTTTGACCAGCAAAGATGATACCACAAAAGGCATTACACTGATACATAAAAGGGACAAATTGCTATCTGGTGCTTATTTCTTTTACTGTGCTTTTGCATCAATATTCAAATAAAACAATTAATTAAATATGCAAGAGGCTTACAAAAGCTTTAAATGCTGGTCGATGAGCAGCCATCTCATACACACAGCAACCTAACCAACCAATTTAAAATTAGTCAGGATCTAGGCATTACTTCATCAAAGTCATTTAATCAACCTGACAAATTCATGAAGTAATCATACCTAAAGACCAGATATCTGACTTGAAACCATAAGGAATATCAGCAAGGAGCTCTGGACACATGTAATTGGGAGTTCCAACAACCTACAGAAGGAGGATCTGCTCATCAAAATTCCAGTAAAATGACAAGCATATACAGCCCAAATTACTGCAAAATTCTTGAAAGGTGGAAGTATCTAGAGAACCATTGTACATCTGATTTCAAGGCTAAGTTAACACAGAATTAGCAGACAATTCGGCAGATGTTAATTTTGACATACAAATTTTACTATAACTTCTCCAAGTTGGAAAAGGAACATTCATGCAAAGTTCATACATCTGAAGAGCTACTTGAAGACCAACATTTCCTCCTTGTTCAGCTCGAAAGAGCCAGGAAGTCAATCAGGTACACATAAGATTTTGAACGGCTAAGAGAAATAAGGGAATCTTAGACTCATTCAATTACCATTATTATCTTATGATGTTTCTTACACCAGAATTTGCCTAACAAAGATGACACTATTTTAAAGAAGAATATGAACTTACTTCCGATTAGAAGTTACTACACTTTGTAATGTTAGTAGCTCCTGTAACGTTCAGTTGCACATGATACAACACAGCCCCGTATTCCCTAAGATAATGCTCAGCGGTATAGCTCTTTTGGGACAAAAAATTACATCTGCGTGGTGTGGTGTAACAAAAGTTTTCAAGCAGGTGTTGCCTCTTGGTAACACAATTTACAGTTCAGAGAATAATTAAAATGAATAAACAAAAAACTGACAGTAAATCTGAGATGGCAGTAAACCAGTAATACTCCTCGTAAAATGAACTTCACATATAATGGGTTTCCTCATACAGAAGCATGGGAGTCAAGGACCAAAAGAAGTTATGGCAATATAGCCACCCATCATAAAGAAGGTCCCACAAATGGCAAATACAAGATGTGAAAGGCTGAAAGCACATTTGCTAGGCCTTTTCTTAAGGAGAACATGGAATACTGAATAAAACATTTGAAAATGGTGACCAAATAAATACAAAGTTACTTAAAGAGCCCTGTACATGAAGGGATTTGATCCTTCTGGGACAATGAAATGATGATTTGAACTAGTCCTAAAGATTAATTATAACATAAAGATAATATTAGTGTCCTCACACCACGCATTGTTACTAATATTAAAAACTGCAATCATAGAGGAGTAACTACATTAAATACATAGATTTAAATTCTTAAAAAACACTCATAATCATAAGAAGAACAATCCTTAAACACACTTTTCCCAAACATATCCAGAAGAAATCATAGATTTGTGTACTCAAAACAAAAGAAAAAGGTCAAGGATCTGTAGCACAAACCGAAGAAGCCAGATCATCTGCTTTCAAAGTTTTAGCAAGCCCAAAATCCCCTGCGCATGAAACACAGCAAGCGAAAACTTCAGATATGCAACAAGAGGAAGGCTAATCTAACTTCATGGTTAGACATCAAAGTCACTAACCAAGGCGAACTTCTTGATCCTTGGTGAGAAATATATTCGAGCACTGCAACAAAGGTGCAGAAAAGACAATGGAAGAAATCAGACAATAGCATATGCTACAAAAAGCCAGCTGCTGCCAAACTTGTCACCAACCTTGAGGTCTCGATGCAAAACAAAGTTGGAATGCAAGTATTCTACAGCTAATAGCAGTTGGACAAACCATTTCAGCAATTTCTGGTAGAAAGAAACATATCATAATGCCACCGTTATATAAAATCCCTACGGTGGTAGACCAAAAAATCAGAAGAAAACAATATTACCTCCTCCGGAAAATATGTTCCGTTTGATCTTTTCATCAACTCAGCCCTTTCAGACGCAATAGATTAAAGGCTAAAGAAGTCCAGAACGTTGACATGGAAGAAAAACTATAAAAGAACAAACATAGCAGTCTAGCACTTACATGTCTCCTCCCTCACAGTATCCAGTGACAATACAAACATAGCAGCCCTGCATCCAGAGGCAACGTTGAGACATATGATGTGACAACAGAGATTATACGTATACGCTCAGTCTACTTGTTCCAGACCTTCTCCACCCAGGCTTCCTTGAACTCGACGACATAAGGGTGGTGGAGCCGTGCGATAAGAGCCATCTGTGGAAACCAAACTTTGACATAATTAGAGAGCTTGGCATTAGTGATCCTAAAAGCAGGAAAGAACAAGTATTCATTCTTTGGCAGACCTCCTGATGAGCAGATCGCCGGCACCGCTCAGTCTGCCTCGCGAGCCGGATTTTCTTTAGAACATACCTGAAATCCGAAAGACACCGAACAATCGATCAAAGAAGGCTCCAGAAAGGGGTCACTGAGTTTATCAGACTTACTTCTTCTTCTCTTGCTTATGGTTCACAAGAATCGCAGCACCGAAGGCTCCCCGGCCGATCTGTTCCATTATCTCATACTTATCCATTCTCGACTCCGTGAGTCCGATCCACAAAGCGGAACGACGAAAAGATTAACAGATCCTTCACGAGCTTCAAGTAGAACCGCTTCGGCGAGCCGAATCCTTTTTGTCCTCGAAGATAAAGCGTCGCTACTGTCTCTCAATCCCAACTCGAAATGCCTTGCTCCATGGATCAATCAGTCAGATCCCCTCCAGCTCCTCGGATCACATCGAATCAAAGAACAACAGCTTCCATTTCAGGGCACTGAGATCCAGAACTGGCACTGTAAGAAAACAAAGCCCAAAGAAATCAATCTTGACTTCCGAGTGCGATTGGAACTCACCATACGAAATCGATCGAAGCGCCGATCTCAATCATCACCTTCTAACACGCAATGCTTATCGGCAGTCGGATCTCCCGATCTCTCGCCGTAACAAGCTCCCCGGAGCCGGAACCTGGCCTCGGGGAACGATCCAATCGCCTCTCCGGATACGGATGTAGATCGAGGACGGCAATGCAGCCGGGGATTCGGCACCTCGCGCGTCGGAACGAGGGTTGTTGGTCGCTTTGGGTTCTTCTGTTTCTCCTCTTTATTTCTCTTTCCTCTTTTACTCACACTCGGTCACTCTCGCCGTGGCACTAATTTTAAATTGCCGCAAGGAATAATTTATAGGAGGGGCGAGTGGGTGAAGCGACGGGGAGGGAAGGAGAGCAGTAGCTAACCATAGGGTTGGGGTGGGTCTTTTGGTGGGTTGAGTTAAAACGAAGGGAGCGACATGTAATGCCGTGAGACAGGGAGATGTCAGACCGCAGCGCGGAGCCCTCCGCTGCTGTGATTGCCATTAATGTGGCCTCCGCTTTCGAAAATATAAGAGATATATATTTATAAAGACAATAAAGGCCATTTTAAATTATTAATACGAATTGAATGAGTAAAGCCGGATATTAAATAAGTGTTAATATATTTTAATTCGGGTGATAATTGATCCTAAAAACTAATATTACAGGAAAAGGTGTGTTTTATGTCATCTCGGCACTTCGCAAGTGTAGATATGTAAAACCACTCGTCTTTGCTCGCCCGAAGCTGATAGGAAGCGTGGTGTGAATCTTGAAGGCACCGATCAGGTGATTTCACGCACCTTAAAGCCAGACGGAAGCAGCAAACGGCGTGCTGCACAGCGGAGCATCCACGACCCGTTGCAACCTCAGCGACGAGTGTGGGCCCCGCGATCATGTGAGAGGGAACACAATGGATCGGCATGCATGTTTGGATTTAGTTTAGGTATTCGGATTCCCCGCTACAGCGGGCGATGAGAATATTTGGGAAGAGAACCCCACCGCAACAATGGTTAGCCCGAGTGAAGTGTGTTCGCATGTAACTCACGTAAATATTGATGAGGGCAATAATGGCGATGGGACGTCCATTGACATCAGCTCCACTAACATAATGATCCACGCCTCGATTTAACTTGACACGCCTGATCGAGACAGACCAGGACGACGACCGGGCCACGCCACGTCCTACGCAAGCTCGGTGATGAGGGCAATAATGACGATGGGACGCGGGTTAACGTCAGCTGCACCCGGATGATGCCTCACGCCTCGATTGACCTGACAGTGCTTGGCCAAACCTGATCGGAACGTCGACCGAGACCTATTAATATCCTGCGCGAGCCCGGTCCTTCACGCCACGTCAACATCGGTAGCAGACGTTACCAAGAGTACGATCCTGCTCCCTACAAGCGGGCACATCAGGCAACGGTAACCTTCCCTATAAATACCCTCGCGCTCAGGAAGGGAAGGAGGAGGAGAAACAAAAGCAAAAACCCCCTAAGACTATCCACTAACTTGATCGTCAGAGGGGTCGGGTTGAGCTTCCCGACCTGACCTGTGTGCAGGGATGAAGACGGAGCATCTCCCATCGCGTGCCCAAACGAGGAGTTCCCTTCCAGAGGAAACGATCGTCCCGTCGTGATCGGACCACCGCATTCGGTCATCTCAACAGTCTCAAGGGTCGCTCAGCAAAATCCTCGATCATTCAAACCAGAACCCAACCGCGTTAGTCCAGAGGCCATGGCTTAAGATGGTTCCCAGACAAATATAACCGCATATGGGTCCCAGACAATCGTACTCGTTTCACGTATAATATAGGAGTCTCAAGCCCCGACCCGTCAGCAATTCTTAATGATCACAACGACGTCTAATGATATGATTGATCTCAGACTTTTACTCTCGACGATCGACGTATGTCTTCACCGACTATACCAACTCGAGAGTGGATCGTAATGCAGGTTGGCATGCGACCACAGCAGATCGACGGGGATGGCAGGTGAGTCATCGACAGCGTGATTGCTCCATGGCTTACAGTAGCATGATTGTACTTGAAATCTTTCATATCGATTTGTTTATTACGACGACTGCAAGGAGGACGACGACGCTCGGTCATACCTCCTTATACATTACATGGATGGAATCTAACGTGAAGCATTCATCGTTTAGGTCTCTCGTCGCTGGTAATAGAGAGGATTGGGAACTCGTCCTTCTTCCTCACGCCACGAGTGAGGAAAGGGAGAAGAGATGGAAGGCATGGAGCACATGGGGAGTGCCGGATGGTGGTCCTCCGCCGATGGCGACGCTGGCGGACAGCGCAGCCAGCTCACCCGAATGGCTGCAGTGGTGGTGTTCATTTCGAGACAGGAACAACTCAGCTGTGTCCCCGCCTCCTACCGCCTCCTCCTCGCATTCCCCGATGCCGCCAACTTGCTGCTGCTTCCTGCAACCATGCCAACGTCTTGCCCATGAAGCCATTTAAGAGAGTCAAACAAACCAGGCATTAATGTAATTAAAACGAAGAAGGTGATGTGTCATTTGGATCCGAATCATGTTACGACCGGTTCTAATCTCGCATCGAGCTGGAGCCGAATCGAGTTCGCTTCGCTTGGACGCGACTTCGTCGCCCGATCGGGTCGGGTGGAGATCGATGGCGAGACGAAAACAGGGTCCGGGATTTCAAAGCTCAGAAAGGAAGAAAAACGATTGGCCGAAAAGACTGTACCCTGTTTGAGCCGATGAACGAGAGAAGCTATGTCCGTGGGACGCGGATGGCGAAGTCGGCCGATTTGGGAGGGTGCGTCGGCAACGTGGGCGGGCCCCGCGGGAGCGAGGCAGCTCACGTGGCCGGTCGTGGCAACTCCGGCGCGTGGGGCGTGAGGGTGGTCGCATTGATGGGGGGACTCGGGATTAACGTGGTCCGGCAGCGGAGCAGCAGCAGCAGCAGCGCACGGTTTGACAGACAGGTCAAACGTCAGGCGGTCCGTGAGGTTAAACGTCGGATGGGCTGAGGGAGGCACGGTCAACGTCTCCAACCTCGCGGGCCGAGGACTGGACACCACCACCGGTACTCGAACGCGACGCCAAACTTTGTCCTCTTTATGACACGCCTCACGCCTCCTGTCCTCTGTTCACGAGATCCGACGTGAGAGATTTTAATGGGTTTACTAAGTGATTATTTGATGAGTATAATAACGACGACAAGACTCGGATTGACGTCAATTGCTCCAGATGACATCTCACGCCTCGATCGACCCGACAGTACCTGGTCAAACGAACAGGAACGTCGGCCGAGGCGCATTAACAACCTGTTCAGGCTCGATCCTTCACACCACGCCAACGCCAATGTCAGACGCTATCAGGAGTACGAGCTTGCCCCCTGCAAGCGGGCACAGTAAGCTTCTCTATAAATACCCTCGCATGCTAAATGGAAAAAGGAGAACTCAGCTAAAGAAACCCCCTTCACCATTGACTTGATCGTTGGAGGGGTCGGGCCGAGCTTCCCGACCTGACCTTTGTGCAGGTGCGAAGCTGAAGGGCCCCACTGAATGCCCAGGCGAGGAGTCCCCTTCCCGGAGGAAACGACGATCCCGTCTCGATCGGACCCCCATGACCGACCACCTTAGCAATCTCGAGGAATGTCCCAAGGAGATCCCCCATCATCTGGACCCGAACCAGACCGCGTTAGCCCCGAGGCCACGGCTTAAAGTTGTTTACACCAACATTATCCAAAATCAGTACGGAAATAAAAAGGCAAAAGTATGTTTCAGTTGCCATTAAAATTATAATATGCATAAGAATATAATGTGAATTGTTTAATATCTGTTGCATTCTTTATTGGAGATTTTTTTTTATTTTTTGAGGTTTTAATTAGATCATAGTCTAATTTGCCGGGAGAAACAAAAGAAGAGATCAAGAAACACAAGATGTACCAACTTATTCATCGGCCATCTGCAGAAGTGAAAGAGTCGGCGAATCCAGCAGGCCTGGCTGGGATGCTTCCTTTGCTGTAATCAAGGCTTAATGAACTGATGTCCGAAGCACCATCAGCTGCTTGCCAACCCTTTACCATCTGAAGAAGGGGTTGGCAGAGGTCAATCCCCAAGTATTCCTCCTGATCATCATTGACAGGCTTCCATTTGTCGACGAGTGGGGCGAGCACGTTCACTGCATGACCCATGTCAGGCCGCTGATGGGGTTCTCGTGCAGCGCAGTGACCTGCAAGTTCTGCGATGACACCGATACTCTCAAAGGTCTCGTCTGTGACAACAAGTGATGGATCGATGATGCTCTTGAGCTTGTCCTTGTCGTTCTTCATTTGACAGAACCAGGATGCCAAGTAACGGCTTTCCTCTGGGCGATCCTCATCCAGAGCCTTTAAACCAGTTATTAGCTCCATCAACACTACTCCAAAACTGAAGACATCAACCTTTGTCGTAACCTTCCCAGTCACTGATGCAACCATGGCAAGAGGATTTGTGTCAATAAATGAGTTGGAAGCGAAAAAAAAAAGAAAAAACATCCTCATAATGATTGATTTGAAGAGTATGATGTTGCAGTATTCACTTCAAATAAAAGTATGATTACTTTGCATAAAAATACAATTAAAAAGACATATAGTAAATAAATCATATTGTCTTTAAACTGCAATCGACATTGACAAAGGTGACAATGATATGGTATTCAAGCATACAAAGTACTGAGAAAGTCAGAAGTCAAATGTTCGAGTGAAATTGTATTATAAAATATTTCAAATTACCTACCTGCCTACATTATCTCGTAAAAATTAATTGACACGTGCGAAACTAACTTGCGAACTATTGAATTTAGATCTCTTCAGCGGACATCGTAATAAGGTAGACATTAAAATCAGCACATAAGGGGAATTGAAGAAGCTGGGTTTTCTAATCTCTAATGGTTATTTTTCTTCGAGTCTGAAAAAATAAGTATCAAATGAGAAACATGGATTTCACACAAAGACATTTTTTGGATTATGAATTAGAAGTATAAAAAGAAACATCACTAAGCAAGTCATTAGAAGTATTTTAGTGCTAATACCTACAATCGACAAACTTAAACAGCAACAATAAAGGCTTTCCCGTCTCTCCAAATAATTCCAAGGCAAGCAGAAGGGCAGGTCAGTAGAAAACTGTCTCATTCGTATTTTCTCTGCTAATTTAGCTGTTGAATCATTACTAAAGTCGACAAATATTAACAAAAATATTTCAAAGAAGAAGATGATATAACCTCAAGCATCCAAGCCAAACATAAATCAATATATGATAAAATACTTGATGCTTTTGCTGTTTTAATGACATAATCACCATAAGTTGACCAAAGCTAGAGACGAAGCCCTTACCAGCATACTCTGGAGCTAAGTACCCAAAAGTTCCTGCAAGTCTAGTCGCAAAGGAATTTTTGCCATCAGGAGCAAGTTTGGCCAGTCCAAAATCCGAAATTTTTGCTCTGTAGTCATCACCAAGTAGTATATTTGACGATTTAAGATCTCTGTGGATGAAGCACTGATTAGCAAAGTTATGAAGGTACTCGATGCCTCTAGCAACATCCAATGCAATGTTGAGCCTCTTCTTCCAAGACAAAGGCTCCAATTCCAGCTGCTTCCACTGGAAAAGATGCTTGTTTAAAGCCCCTTGAGGCATATACTCGTACACTATAAGTCTTTCATTGCCTTCCACAGAGTACCCCAGTATAGACACCAAATTACGGTGTCGTACCTTTGAAAGAACAGCAATTTCTGCTTGAAACTCCTCCAAAGCTTTGTTATTTAGCACGCCAGACTCCATTCTCTTAACTGCTATCATTGTTCCATCATGCAACTCCCCCTTGTAGACCACTCCGAATCCTCCCTGTCCAAGCACATTCTCTGAGGCAAAATTTCGTGTGGCGGCACGAAGAACCTGGACTGATATTACTAAGTTCCCTGACTCAATCACATGAGTATCTACAGTGCTACTGCTGCTTACACTCCGAAGTTCACTAGCTGCTGTACTGTTATTGGCATTATTTGCAACCACTATCTTAACCAAATTGTCTGGATCAGAAGAGTCCCTAGGATGCACAACGATGGTACTTGGTGCACAGGAAGTATTCCTTCTCCCCTTCTTCCAACAGAAAAGAAGCAGCATGACCAGTAGAATAACTGCAGTCCCAACTATGACTGGAATAATGATGATCAAAATTTTCGAGTTGGAAGACAAAGATGAGCCACCTAACGAGCTCGGTGATTCTGATGGGGTATCACCACCGGAAGGTGATGCGGTAGAACTGGACTTGTCCAACAACCTATTTCCATCAAGTATGACAGTCACACCACGGGGGAACTGCGGAACCGGAGGTGAAATATCATTTGAAGAAAGATTCAACAACTTCAATGTCTTCAAGCCGGTCAGCTCCTCAGGGACCATGCCACGAAGGTTGTTACTCCCAAGCAAAATTTCAGCAAGAGAATCCAATTTCCCAAGAGAAGGACTAATTGTGCCATTCAGATGATTGCGTGGTAGATTTATGATAGAAGCCTTCCCACCAGAGCAAGATATGCCAAACCATGTCCCAGTGCAAGAATCATTTCCCACCCATGATCTTGCAAGATTCTGCGGGTAATCGACTGCATCAAGGAAATCCAGAAGTGCTGCCACCTCCACCGGGCAAGGAATTCCAGGTGCAGACTGACAGAATGAATTGTGAGAATACGTAAAATCGCTGAAGCTGACAGCAGGAATTGACCCCATGAATGCATTATTATCCAAGTGCAGTGATTGGAGCTGTGGCAAATCCATCAAATTAGCGGGTACGAGTCCGACGAGCTGGTTATCGTTGAGCCAGATCCGTCTCAAGAAAGCCACGGCGCCAATCGAACTTGGAATGGGCCCCGTAAACTGATTCCCGTGAAGCCAAACATCATTTAGCATGGCCATTGAGGTAATGATTTTGAGTGAACCGGACAACCCTAAACCTTCCTGATTGTTCAGCCACAGAGTCTGCAACGGCAAGCCCTCATAACTAGCCGGAATCTCACCAGTGAGATTGTTGTAAGACAGCTTCAAATGAGTTAAAGAACGCATGTTTCCCAAGAAATCCGGCAGCGGACCGGCGAGATTACAGTCCACCAAAGACAGATTCATCAGTTGA
The DNA here is from genome assembly GCF_036884655.1 of Musa acuminata AAA Group. Taxonomy (NCBI): domain Eukaryota; kingdom Viridiplantae; phylum Streptophyta; class Magnoliopsida; order Zingiberales; family Musaceae; genus Musa; species Musa acuminata. The sequence goes on along the minus strand of NC_088346.1, from coordinate 49,237,195 downwards.
GCTGAATTCGCCAAGTCCGATGGTAGCATCCACCCCGTGCTCTGATTCAGTTGGTTCTTATCCAAAGATAGAACCCGCAAGCTATCGAGTCCGACGAAGAAGTCCGCGGGAATGGAGTCGAACTGATTGTAATCGAGGAAAGCATACTGTAAATTAGACAATCCTTTGAACGATGGCAAGGCTCCAGTCAATTTGTTCCCTTGGAGGCCAATATTGACCAACATGGAGAGGTTGTTGAAGCCCGGTGGGAGAGTCCCGATCAACCCCAGGTTCTTGGCTTGGATCTGAGTGACCCGCGAGCCTGAACAGACGACATAAGGCCAGAGCGGAGGGCCACAAGGATCTTCGTTGTTCGTGGGCCACTTGAGGAGCTCGGCGTTGGTCAACCCTTTCCGGAACTCATCAAGCACGGCGAAGTCGCCGTGGTTGGTGGTCGCAAAGGCCACCGACGCCAAGCCGAGAAGAACGGATAAAGACAGGATCTTGATCCAGTTTCCCAACGCCATTCTGCTCAAGGACAACATCTCGATCCCAGATGGGCACCAATCGAGGAAATCATCCCGAGGAACAAGAGGAGCAAGTGTACTCACGGATCCGAATCTCCTCCTTCAGGACAATTATCTTCAAAAGACAAACATCCACCCAAATTCCCAAAGCCGCTCTGTGAATTTAGAGTGGATATTGAGACAAACAGAAGGAAGGAAACAACAAAAGTAGAGAAAATTACTACAAATCATATCATGTTCTAGCGGAAATTAGAACTCACTCCCAAATCGGCACAGAAAGAAAAAGACATCGCCAAGGTATAGAAGCTGAGAAGAAAAGAGGTACTCACAAAGCCCTAATCTCCGCTTTCGGAACAAAAGTAAAGGGCCATATCTGTGAGTGGCATCACCTCACTGGGAATCTTCCTATCCCTTTCGCTTTGAGACCACCAAAAGAGGGCAGAGAGCATCACCCCCGGAGTGATCCAAATCAAGAACACCACCACCTTCAGAGCCAACGACAGGCGTTTATTGGGTTCCACTAGGTTCTGCGCCACAACTCACGTCAAAATCTGATCTTTACGCTAAATTTGAGAACAATGGAGACATCAAATTCCCCGAAGACCAAGAAATAGGAGATGCCAGCGGACAGTAGATTACCACACGGAAACGTGGTCCACGGAGGACGCCGGAAAAAGGAGGGAGGGAAGGAGAGATTCGTGACTTGTGTCTATGGTCAAGAAGAATGTAACGACAACGGACGAGAAGGAACTCCTAATCGCGATTAACTATCCTGACGTGGCCCACTTATGCTATCCACATGAAGATAATGATAATAATAACGAGGATTAGCCCGCCAAAAGTCGAAAGGTGATGATCACAATCAGAAGGTCATGCGTGGCATGATCAACATAAGTCATGATCTTTATATATCGCGATTAACTATCCTGACGTGGCCCAGCCATTTTGGTCTCTTGCTCGATGTGGGACCCGTGCACAACAAGGAAGGAACCTTTCTATTGATTGTGTAGAGCTTTCTGGACCCAAGCATCCAACCCGATGTGGGTCGGCACAGGTGAGACAACGTGGCCGCCACTCGTCCGTGACTTCCTACGTCATCATACCATTCATTATGTGAAATGTAAATATCAACCTCTTTTTGTTTGTTTGGGATTAATCTTCAAAGGAGTCAGAGACTTTGAGTTGTATTTAATTATTTAAATAAATCAAAAAATATTACATATATAATTATTTAATGAAACGTAAATATCAAGTAATGTTAATATGGGTGTGATGCTTGGTCGATATGTCAAACTAGTACGGTATATAAGACGATATGACGTGGTGGTTCACATGAATGTAACATTTAATCGTAGATCTATTATAATTTGTGCCACCATTGTGTTTTGACATGCCAATGATGTTTTTACATAATGTCCTACATGATAAATGACTTAATCATGTTATTGGTGGTGGGTGTCATTAGTGCTGTTTCATCATATACAAAAGATGCCTCACATGCATCGCAAGAATGAGACATTATAATTACCATTCACATGAATGAGGTGAGAAGCCTAACTAGCATGTCAAGACCGAGCAATGGGACCTTATACATGTCAAATCTCTCCTCATCTATATCTTTATATTTCCATATACAAATAATATTGGAATATAATATCCTAACCGTAGATGACTTATTTTCAAGACACCAAAGATGATTCACCATGTCGGACACATTTTATTATGCTGCCAGAATAACATATTTGCAAGGAAATTATCAAGCAAATATATATATATATATATATATATATATAAACAGTATACGTTCTGACATATTCGGCGGCCAAAGAAATAGAGATATACACGATAGTGCCGTGACAAGTGAAGCCATAATCAGTCATCTATTTCATCAAACAGTATATATGATGTGATTGGCAGGAAGACACACATTATTATTAGAACTTGTATCTGCCAGACTGCAGAATCAGGCTAAGGAAGGCGAGGAATGATTCGTTCCATATGATGATAATAATAATTAGCTTTACCCTCCTTCCTGTCGTTGAGGCAGAGTCAGATGATTTGCACCCTCCGCTATCCTAACCCTTCCAGATGCTAGTCCTGCCGTGAGTTCCTCCACAGGAATCCGAACCACATCAATGCGGTTGCCAATGTCTGCAATATACCGGCTGGCACAATAAACTCCGACGGCCGTCACCGCCATTCCATACACATTGGTCGTGATGAGGCGGAACGGTGTCGAGAGGACAGCAGCGAGTGGCCCACCGATTATTGATATTGCCTGTCCACTTTGTCCAACCACTCCTCGCTCTGCCACGAGAATACCTGTCTTGCAATAGATGGCAAAATCCTCGCAGTTGGTTTTGAACACACTGTAGCATCTGAAACCATTGTTAAGCAAGTATTTGGCTCGGTGGACGACCATTTCAGATGGATCAGAAACTGCGAGGGTGCATGTTCCACCTCGAGCCTTGGCAATAAACAATGCAGGACTGACCCCATACTCGAAGCGGTATAGGACCCCGCCAGCAAGGAAACAATTGAGACAAGAAGACATCACTCCACGCGACTCCAATGCTTGATTGGTGCATGTCGAGCAGGGGGCTCTATGGGGTCCGGAGCTACTGAGAAACACATCTAGAACAGTTCCGGTTCCCACCTCTTCGCCTCTTCCTCTCGTGAAGTGGATCACCTTATCATCACCGACATAGATACCTGTTGTTTTTAATTTAGATAGCAAAAATTATATAAACATTTATTCTAATTAATATCAGGTACTATAATTCAAACAAACACATTGCCAACCAATTGATACTGGTAGATTTGTTCAAGCTTAGGTGCATAACCAACAAGTTTCAGATGCTAAATTACTAGAGAAAACTTGATGGAACTAAAAACATGAACAGCGATGCTGAAATAAAGTTCATATTGGAAGGTCACCCAGTTGGTTGATGATGATGGCCAACACCTAGCGACGATTTGACAAAACTAGCTTACGGTAATCAAATACATTTATAAGTCGATGAAGGCCAACTTCAAAAGTCAGAAAGTAATTAATTAGCCAAACTTATAACCATCAAATGTCTCTCCAATGTATTATTCAACAAACTATAGTCCCTAATTCGTTTATCCTATCCTCGAGATCGTAAGTTGAAACATCAAGCCTAAGCTTTATGAGTAAATTGTAAAACATTGGTCCTTCAGCTTTGCATCAACAATTTATTTCTTCAACTTGAAAGTGGATACATTTAATAATAGGAACTTCCATAATTTTATGAAGAATTGTCAAGACTGAACAGACCGAAGCTCTATCAGTCGAATCTGAATAAATTCACTAATATCACAGATCATGGCTTAGCGTAGAAAGAAAGCAATGCACTATCAGTCGAATCTATCATATTGCACGATAATACAGAATTGACAAGAGATATCTCCAAAATTGATATATGATGACCTCACAAATACAGTGGAAATCGTTCTTCACGTATTGTAATATCACTTTTGGATAGTTTTATTTAGAAGATAAAGAATTCTAACATGTATGGAACAAACACATTAACATACAAGAGATAACTATCCTCTTAAGCTCATAGTAACACCACCCTATGCTATTCAATGATCTAAACGTGGCTCGATGAAAGATCAGGAACACGTAAAATGGCAAGGAAACTAAAATAAAGAGATCGCAGCAGAATATAAGGCCACAAGCCATGTCGAAAAACGTTTCACCATGTTTGTGCGTGATGAAGCAATCGACTACCCGTGGCACCAGCAGCACTTGACGGAGCATAAAATCCAGAAGCATATTGCTGATAAAAATATAGCTGGCTTTCGATAAGAATGATCGAAACTAATGCAAACGTTTCCAAGCAACATCAAATTTTTTTTTAAGATGCTTCCAGACGGGGAAGCTTAAAAAGCTAAACAGGAAACATTTTTAACCACCTAACTCAGAATTATATACCTTCTCTTCGTGACAACGAAATTCGATAGAAAGATATCATCGAGAGAGTGGATCCAAGTCGCAATTGGAGGAATCGAAAATTAAGCTTAAAATCTCGTGTTCAATTTCATCATACACACTTTCCACCGCTGATTTGATTTCAAACAAGATTTGTCTTTTAGACATAGTTAACGGGGAATTAAGTCATTTATCAGAAGGATAAGAATTCCATGAAACATGAAATATCACCAACGATTATCCAACACAAACACGTAACTCATACGAATCGTACCAAATTATACAACTAAGTAGAACGATTCCATGATTGCATCCATCGGAGCCCATCCAAAACAATTATAATTCAATAACCCAATCAAATACAGAGAAGAAGATGGAATCGCAGAATCTTACCGTGGTGAGCGTAGATGTAAGCGGTGCGCCACGAGTAGATGTGATCCCCTGGCTTCAAACTCTCCTTCCCGATCCTAAGTTTACCGATTGTCAAGTCCAACAAAGCCATCCATCATTCAAACAAAAGCAGATCGAAACAACCACAAAGAAGAGAAAATTCGATCCAAAAACGACAACCAAATAAGGATCCGTACCTGTTCGAGAGAAGCCCCATGTTTCCCCACGTCGATCTCGATCTCGATCTCGAGGTCGTCGATCGGAGAAGTGAGGGACGGAGAAGAGTTCCGAGGTTCCCGCTTTTGCCGCCTTCAAAGGACTCTCTTCGTTTCCCCCCTCATTAAGGATTTCGCGAAAGCCGCATCCGTCCGATGGGACCGACCATCATCCAACGGCTAGAGTAGCAGTAGCGTGGCCACGACGGGCACGTTCTCCCTGCCCGTTTTCGCTGAGGCAGGGCACCGCCCCACTGGGCACGGAATCCAATCAGAAACCAGAATCAGATGCCAAAAGGAGTTAGGAAAGCACCACGTCATCTTTAATAGTCGTGCAAGTGGGACCCACCACGTCATAGGGTCTTCTTAAATGGTTTATTTTGGCTTCGAGGACAAGCCTTCATGCCCATCGAAAGAAGCTAAAAGAGATCTTTCATGTACAGTATGACATCGGATACGTGGAGCTGTAGAGAGGAGATAAACATGGGGAGTCCTTCCAAACCCTGGAGTGCAACTTTAGGATCTCCCTGGCCTTCTCCTCCATCTTCCCCCCGCAGCCAACTTGGAGCACCAGGCACAGCTTGGAGACCACCCCCACGTTCATCATCTCCTGCAGCACCGCCGCCGTCGCCGAGTGCCGCGCCACCGAGTGCAATATCCTCACCGCCTTCTCGCTCGCCAGCTGCGACACCCGGAGTATCTTCTTGGACACCGCAGGGATGGCCGCCCGGTGGCGAACCAGCTCCGCCCTCCCGTCGGCGCAACCGCAGAGCCAGTCCAGGCCCGCCAACGCCAGCTCACAGACTCTCTTCTGGGGGCTCTCGAGCAGCAGTTCGACGAGGGCGTGCACCGCTCCTGCTTCCACCGCCTTGACGCGGCTCTTTCCGTATAGACACAGTCTGAGGAGCGCATGCAGTGCCGCCTTGGTCGCCTGCTGTGAGATGCGGTCACGCACCACGTTCACGATCTCCTGGAACAGCTCCCCGCCGAGACCGATCGATCGAGCCGGCGGGATTACTCCGAGTAAAGAATTCAGAATAAGCATCGCATTGCTCCGCGACTGGTAGTTCGATCGTCGTAGGATCATCGACAGCGACTCCATTATGCCGCCGTTCTTCACGAAAACATCGAGGAGGCCTTCTTCAGAGATTTCAAGAGTCTGAAGGAGGACGAGTGCCTCATCGCAAGCGCTCGCGGACTCCGAGCCATCACTGGTTTCTCCTTCCGATCCGTAGTTGACTATGACGGAAGCCAAGAAGTCGACGACGCCGGGAGTGGCCTCGACGAACCGCCTGTTCCTGTCGCTCTCGGAGACGATCGTCCTAAGCTCCCGCAGGGAGCCAAGCCGGAACTGGGGCAGTCTGGCGTCCTCTAGGAGCTTGGCGATCTGCTCCTTGTCGATGGGGGGCCTCGGGGTCGGGATCCGATCGACGCCGTTGGAGGAGTTGAGGGTGCACCACGCCTGGATCAGCCGCCGGAGGGTGTGGTTCGGGGTGAGCTCTCGGTCCTCCAGGGGTTGCTTCGTGGCCGGGCATGTGCTCTGCTTCCTGTCAAAGATCCACCGCTCGATGCTGTCGCGGTCGTAGGTGATGCCGGTCGTCAGGGTCACCGGATCTCTCATGAGCTCCAGCGATATAGGACAAAGAAAGTAGGAAGGGACCTCCACTCCCTCCATCGAAGCCAGCAGGTAGGAAGGTACAGGAAGAATTCTACTGCGAGGTTTTGTAGGGAAGTTTTAGGATCTTAACAGATGAGGCAAGGAAGAGATTTTGCGTTCCTTTCTTGGTAGGATGGAATCGAAGGGAAGGATATATTGCTGGGGGTTGACGAATGGAATGGGCGTTTATATAGAAGAGGCGAGAGATTGGGGGAAGATTCAAGACCAAGAAAGTCAACCCGGGGTGGCGGTATGGGAGGAGGAAGTTCCTGTGACAGAAATGCTAAGTTTGTGGTTGAGGTGTTCCATTACCAATACATGATTTCCTGCTTTCTTAGGAGGAAATCTGAGGGCGTTATATTTTAGGAGTTGACAAATGACAAAGTAAACTGTTTGACTTTCTGTGTTTTGAGATCCGGGGACTGTTCATCGCCAAAACTTTGACCGCAACCTGTGGAAGGAAAACAGGACAGCATCTATTGGCTTGAGTTGCTCAATTTTAATGGTTACTGAGATTTGGACAAAGGAAAGGACTCTAATGACATGGAAACAACAACATTTCTGTGGAGAAAACAAAAACAAAAAGTAATTAATTGTATGTTTTGTAAATAAAAAATCACTTACATGGAAAGAAAGAAAGAAAGAAAGAAAGAAAGGGGTTTTGACCCTTTTCTGGACTTGTGTGGGAGATTCTATTGGCGGAGCCGACAGCGTTTACTTTCGTCGGCGCCGACTTCTCAGGTCAGATAAGCCAAGCGGTGGCGTTCCACCTTCTGACCTGGGAAAGAGGAATCGGTCACGTGGATTCTTCCCGCGGCCTAATTGCGTTCTCTGCTTTGCATACGTACATGTAATCTACGCTATACATATTTTCGCCCCAAGGTTAAATTATTATATATTTATTTTCTATTACGGTTATTAAATAATTGAAAATAAATATTTAAAATTTCTAAATCATGTGAGATGATGAATGCTCGTCTCTAGAAGACGGAGAATCAAATCTCTTTTTTGTATTTTTAGAGTATACTGATAATTAATACATATGATCATCACATAAAATTCAAATTGAAAAAAAAAAAGATTATCTACTATTCGTCTGCCAATATATAAGAGTCCAAGACAAATAATTATGAACTGTCGTGTGTATAAATAAGAGTTCAACGATAGATTGTTTAAAACGATTAAAAACATCATTCAAATAAAATATTTTTATTTATTTTATAAAAAATGAGAGGATTATTTTTTTTATCACGTAATACTCATATATCTCGGATTACTAATATATGCATCGAAAAGATTAAATAAATTTTTTTATCGTCACGTGAGGTTTAATCTCGTGTAAGGATACGAATCGTGGGAGTAAAAGAAAAGGCACGTGAAAAGAATGCGTGGAACAAAATTTGACTGCCGCATTCCACCGCCACTAGCGTCGACCTAACGAGGCGAGAGAGATGAGAAGACTTTTTTGACTTTTCTTCCCTGCTCGAACGCAGTAATAGGAATAGTCGCATACCGTTAAAGGCAACGCCGGAAGGACCGAACCTCCATGACTTAGTTTGATCGATGACATTAAATGATAAGTATATAATAATTATCCGAGAGGTTAAAGATATCGAGTCAATTTTGAGCCATGTAAGAACTCGTCATAATGGTTATGTGGAGGAAAAGTCAGATTCTACAGTATATAATAATTATCGCTCGCTCGCTTGGGTTCTCCTCGCCATGAGCGAGGCAGGAGGGACAACAACGTCGGGATCACCGTCCACATCTCCCTGAGAGTTAAAAGAGGAGTCTCGCCATGTTAATCTCGCATCATTAAGATGTGGAATCGGTGGTCTTCTCTCAAAGTCCGTCCCGTTCGGCCGCTTAGCTCCTCCTCGTCCTCTGACCGAGTTTACGTACGTCGATTAAGATTTCTCGCGGCGGAAGAGTCGCCACGTTGTCCACGAATCGTCCTTAAAGACGGTCGAAATCCTCCCATTAACTGAGGCAACGAAGAGAGAAGAGACCGCTACGATCTATCTGACACGAACAGCATAGTTCGGCGATGGAGGAGAGCGAACGAAGAAGGCTAAGTAGGATCCATGTGATGTGTTAGATATAACATCAACGAACAACATGGCCTTCTCATCGAGACATATTGACGGATACGAGCCCGAAAGGTTTGGGTTCTGTTCTCAGTGAGTGTTATGGTCGACGGGTTATTGGCATCCCTCTCTCTGTCTCTGTCTCTCTCTTGTTTAAGCTTTCTTTCTTAGAAACGTCACCGGAGACGTGAGGTGACTTTGGTGGGCCCGATTGTGATGTGTCCAATCAGAGAGCGAGCAGGTGAGACATGCAAGACAACGGTGGCTGAAATTTCAATTACGATGTGAAGGCCACCGGGAGTGTCACCTTCGGCGTATCAATCCGTGTACTTTTGGGTGTCATTTGCTACGTATGGGTATAGCTTTTATTAGTTTTCTATATTTCTCATAAAACCTAATGACTCTTTCTTTTAATCTCTCTCTCTCTCTTGGCTTCATAATTGATTATTTATTTTATTTATCAAGTCCACTTAATTCATGTTCGACTACCTTTTAGATTGCTTCATATGTTGATCATTCGTACAAATTTCCAAGGATGGGGTTGATCGAGTCATTTTTAGAACCATCAACATCACAAATTAGAAGAGGATCATAAGATAAGTTAGAGAATGGGTCTAAGAAAGTGCCTTGTTTGATTGGTTCGATGAATATATTAATTAGTGATAAGCGATGCCGAAAGTTCTCGAGCACTAAGGCATTCTCGAGATTCACTTTCATACTCGAGCCAAAAGTTTCTCCATTAAGTAAGCTAACGTTTTTGTGAGCTTTGAGAGAATAAATATTTCATTTAGAGAGAGAGAGAGAGAGAAATATATAAATAATATTTTATAATATCAATAGAATAACAATATGCCATTTGAAATAGGTGTTATCCTATGTGCTGATATGAATTATATCATTTTAATCAAACAAAGCTGTAGCGGTAAATATAAAATTATAATTATGCTTCCGTTATACAAAAAACTTTAACGTCAAAATTAAAATCAAATAACAATATATCAAGATAAGAGTTACGTATTTTTCGATATCATTCAAAAAACCTTTTATCTAATCTATATATGCACCGTCGTTTGATCCAAAAGAAATAGTAAAGAAAACTATACTCGTCTTCCTCTCTTTTCCTATCATTTATACAATTATTATAGATGATAAAAGAAGGACTATGTAAAGATGAGTTAAATAATACTATTGATTAGGTTATTTTTAGAACCAACAACATCACAAACTTAGAAGAGCACCATAAGATGAGTTAGAGAATGGGTCTAAGAGAGTGTCTAGTTTAATTTGGTTGATAAATATGTTAATTAGTGCTCAGATGTCGATAAAGTATAAAGAGCATTGAGGCATTTTCATTGATTTCCTTTGATACTCAAGCTAGAAGTTTTGCCATAAAGTAGGCTAATGTTTTTATGAGCTATAAGAGCATAAATATTTTCTTTAAAGAGAGAGGAAAAATCTAAACAAAAATTTAATAGGTGTTATCCTATGTTTTGATATGAAATATCTTATTTTAATCAAATAAAATTGTAACGATAAGCATAAAAACTATAATAATATTTTTTGTTACATAGAAAAACTTTAATGATAGAATCAAAATTAAATAACAATAAATCAAGATCAAGATTGTATAACTTTTGATATCATTAAAAAAACTTTTACCTGATCTTTTTTTATTGATTGATAATTATAATTAAAATAATTATATATATATATATATATATATATATATATATATATAATCTAATTAAATAAGATCATATGATCTAATAATCGATGGATAAAATTAATCTTCTTCAAAGTCTGCTGTCCTGCTTGTTAGATTTTAGGTTAAACCATGAGAAAATCCATCATATGTATCATTTTAACATTTAGGAAGTGACAGAGAACTTTCTCACTCGTACCCTATTTCTAGAATCAAATTATTTTAACTGATACAGAGATTTGACTTTGCCAACCGAGTGGGTGAAAAAGGTGGTGCTACGTGTTGAGATTTGACTTTGCATGCAATCTCTTCCCACACTACTTTGGATCCATTCTACTACAAAAGATAACAATCGATTTATTATTATTATTATTAGGTTCAAGTCGAGATTTCGATAAGATCAAACTTACGAGCATGAATAATCAAAATTGTAAGATCAAACTTGGAGTCTCCTTTCTATCACATGTTTCCTTTACTTTTCTCTCTCTCTCTCTCTCTCTCTCTCTCTGTGTGTGGCTTCTAGAAAGAGCACGCGTCATTCGGTAGACTGCACAAGGCACCTGAGGACCTGTGTCTGCGTCCGGAGAACGTAACATTATCTTAAGAATTGCATGCGACAAGTGCACCGAGCCAAAGCCGCATGATTGCCTTTCCGTAGATGCCACAGATTTCGGGACCCAATTCTGTCCTCTCTGCCTACGGAACGGATCGACAGTGTGGTGTGGGTTGGAAATGGCATAGCCAAGGCGTTGAAGAAGAAGAAGTAGCATCCTCGATCGCTTCAGCGCTCCCTCTGACCACGTCTCGGATTTCGTTGACTTGACTGACCGATTGACTGCATCCGGACTCCACGTCACCACCTTTCCGGCACCCCTCTCCCTCTTCTTCCTGACATCTTCCTAAACGCCACTAATTCCTACCGAATCCTCCCTTAATTAGTCAACTGACTACCACCAGTGGTTGGTTTGACTTGGAAACTTCCAAACTGGCTGGCTCTGGTTGGGGTGGCGACATCATCCATGCATGCCGTCTGCTGCTCCCGGAGAGTTTTTACTTGATCTAACTTCTCTCCTCCGTCTGTGGACGAGTTCAACGTCAGACACTGCTTCTTTTTCTTCTCCGATTTCGTTTCTTGTGTCATCATACCATTGTGCACTCCATTGACCTGTTGTGTCTTTATATTTCACGTGAGAGTCCTCGGATTCTGCATCCATCCTCCTCCCTCTCTCTCTCTCTCCCTCTGATCTCTTCGCGTCCCTCCGACACATCACATCCGGTTCTGCTCTCACCATGTCTTCCTCTGATCTCCCCATGGGCGAGCAGTCATCCCGGAGAGAGCTGCACGGCCCGCGCCCGACTCCTCTCAAGGTTCGAAAGGACTCCTACAAGATAAGGAAACCTCCGATGGCCGCGCCACAACAGGCCGCACCGCCGCCTCAGCAGCGGCGGCCCATCATAATTTACACCGTCTCGCCCAAGGTCATCCACACCACTCCTACCGACTTCATGTCGGTGGTACAACGTCTCACGGGCGCCGCCGCAGCCGCCTCGTCGTTCTCTGCGCATGGTCCTTGCGATGCTTCTGTGCTGTCTCCTCGCATCGACGCCGCCGGGAAATTGTTCTCTCCGGCTGCTCGTTTAGCCACGTTCGAGAAGACAGCGCAGACTGCACACGGTTCGAGCGGCGAAAGGTTGACGAAGGGGGAGCAGAATCTAGCCGAGGTTCTGCTAGGGATCGACGGTGCTGGTGCGTCGACGTTGGACCGATCGGCTGGTCCGTTTCCAGGCATCTTGTCCCCGATTCCTTCTTCCCTGCCATGCATATCTCCCGACTTGTTCGCATCCTCCACCGCTCAGCAGCATCAGATTAACTTCTTCAACGAACTCAGCCCAGCGATCCAAAGCAACAGGAGCTTCATGGGGATCAACAGCTTCTTCCCCAGTCCCAACAACTTCCTATCCAGTGGAATCGTTCCTTCTCCCGCGTCTTACTGGGACCTCTTCAACCAGTACCAGTATTAAATCTCCGGGACCGCAGGGAGTCGAGGACACGCAACACGATCCCCGAGAAAGGAGAGAAAAGTGGTGTTTGGCTCCGCCAGCAGTAATTGCAGTTGAGACGTGCAGCTATCGAGAAAGTGATCGCACGGATAAGTAGGGCACGCATGTTGACGATATCAATGCCCTGTCTCTGACTCCACGTAATCTTACATCACGATGAACCGAAGCTTCTCATTCATGTTTCGATACAGTCAATTGGATTTGTTCTACGGCAATGTACTTATAATAATTAATTAGATGAAGCTCGCGGTGAAACCATGAGAAGCACAAGATTGGCCTACTTTAGTTCTTTTAGATCAATCTATCGAGCATTCCTTTTGGTACCCATGATTACATCCCATGGTTTGAGTTTATCTCGAGTTAGTTCAGTATACTGTTTCTACGTATTTATGGTTACTCGAAGATAGACATCGAGATTACTCGGAAATAGATATCCAGAAAAGTAGCTTAGACTTTGTACCCCTTCATCATACGGTTGTATCAATCAAGTGATTGCTATTCTATCAATGAATTCACCCACGTCATCGTCTCCCTATGCTATCCAGCATATAACGTACGTGTTAATGGGGCTAATTGGGTCAACGACTTGAACAGGTCGATGTATCAATCTGTGTTTACTGCATTTGACATTCGAGCTTGTTCTTTGTGACTTCTCTTCTTCGTTGCACTGAAGCAATCCGAAGGAAGAGTACAAACGCCATGACTCGCTCACAGTGGCTCCGCGGTGATGGGGTACTTGTTCTTGGGCATGCGAACCAGAGTAGCATGCAAGCTGCTGTCTTCATCCAGAGGTTTCCACCTGCAATCAAAGGTTCCATGTGAGTTCCATTTACTCGGAAGGAAACAGCTCTCGGTTGCTTCGATCTTCTACTTGTATCGGCATATCAGATGGTGGATGAAGATGCAGATCTCCAGCTTCGCCAAGTGCATTCCTGGACACATCCGCGGTCCGCTTCCGAACCCCAAGAAGCTGTATGGCTTCAGTGGTTTCTGCAGCAATCGTACAAGATGCATGAATGGTTCGGGTGTCAGCTGGAAACATGGCTCTGTTTCTCCGACTTACGTCGAATCTTGAAGGTTCAAATTTCTCGGGGTCGGGGAAGACATCTGCGTCATGGTGCATCGATACGACGTCCACATTCACTGACCAATCCGTCTTTATCGTATGACCTGAGGAATTCAAGAAACTTAGGGGTCAACTTGCTTCGGCAGAAATCGTACCTACGCAGGGTTTAATTTGCAGCTTCCAACCATCGACGGTGAAGTCCCGAGGTGCTTTTCTGGAAAACCAGGGTAGGATGGTGGCCTTTCTCAGTGTTTCATTTATCACCTGGGCTTCAAGAAGATGAAGGTGAGCGATTCAATGCAGTCGAGGTTCGTGAATGACTTGGATGATCTCACGCTCACCTTGTTGGTGTAAGGCATGCTATTGACTTCAGACCAGGTGAGATGTGAGCTGCCGTTTCTAGCATTTCGGATCCTACCGTGCTCTTCCTGCCAAGTATAGTCGTTCTGAGACTCCAGAATCAGTGTTGCAACATAACATTGAGTTCGCACTTACTCTGAGATTTTGCAGAGCATGGGGGTTCTCTCCCAGGAACTTGATGAGCCACGTAAGTGCAGCGGTGGTCGTATCATGGCCTGCGATAAGCAGAGTCAACACGTTGTCCTTCAGCTGCGTGTCGGTCAGCTTATTTGCATCATCACCGCCATCTTCGTCTTCTTTGCTGTGCTTTCTCACGAGGGTTTGCAGGAAATCGTGGTGCTCGTGTTCGCCGTTCCTCCTCCTGGAGATCATCGAGTCCAGCATCGCGTACATTCTGTTCCGAGCCTGCGCCATTCAAGCACCACGAGCATCATCATAGTTTGGTTTTCCTGTTGCTTGAATCTTCCACGGATCATGTGCATTACCTGTATGCCGCGGTGGAACGTCGTTCCAGGGATCTTGAGAGGCAAGGAGGAAAAGGTGGATGATATAAGCTTGAAATTTGCGCGAAACTCATCCTGCTCATCTCCGGCTGGCTCCAAGCTCATCATTATGCTGGTGATCACTTTGAGAGTGAACTGCCATCGGGAGAGGACGAGGAATTTACATGGAGAATCAAAGGTCTCAGTGCTTGAGCATCGATCTTCTTGGCTTACCGTGGATGCCTCCTCCAGGACCAACACCGGTCGCCCGGGCCACCCCTCCAGCGTCTTGATCGCCCAGTCATCGATGAATTGGAAGTGCCGCTTGAGCGAATCCACCGACAGGGGCTCAGCGATCAATCGGCGAAGCTGCTTGTGCTCCTCACCTGCCGTGGTGAGCAAGCTCGTGGGGCCGAGAACTTGCTTGCCTGCGTACGACAGGTTGAGGCTCACGCTTCCATCTTTTCCGGACAACAAGATTCTGCTCGCTTCCCTTCCGGTCACGAACACCGTAGGCCTTCCCAAGATGCTCGTCTTGAACACCCTTCCGTGACTGACGGCGAGGAACAGAGAGAAGCCATGGTCAAGATGCAATGTAGAGATCGAGACCGTAGATTGATTACAGAGCCTGTTCCAGGAATTCATGCAAACCTGCGCTGCCTCTTCTTGATGAAGCTGTAGATACCACAAGGGCTCGAGAAGTCGGACAGAAACGAGAGTGTCTCTCCTATCAGAGGCCAACCCATGTTCCCTGGGATTTTTCTCATCTCCATTTGGGGCTTCCACGATCGCAGCCATACGAAACCTGTGATTACGAGTACGAAGAACGATGCAAGGATCTGTGTGCCACTCAGGTCCATAACTTGCAACTCCAGAAGTGAGGTGCTCCGAAGGAACCCAACATGTATATATCGGCCCCGTGCTTTCGATTTCATGCATGGACGACTCCGTCTGAAGTGTTGCAGAGGATTTCTTCCTCGTTAATACCAATTGCCCCTGTCGTCGTTGTGATTCAAGCAGCTTAGTTATCTACCACGAGCATCTGTCTATAGCTGATACCGGTTGAAGAAGTTGATGCCTTCCGTTGTCAGCATCCTTCCTTCTCGTTACATTAGATAGGAATTTCTTGTTTGCATCGCTGGCTCGGTACACAACAAAGATTCAAGGAATCTAAGATGCCAGATGATGAATCCATGAGGCCGCCCATCACTCCACTGTCCCACCTCTCAGCCTGAACAGAGGCTGATCAAAGAGCAAACTGATGATTCACGGCGAATTTGCTAGCAAATCAGATAGTGGACACAAAGCAAGAGGTAATTCAGTTGTATGTCTGCATCACACACACACACACATCATGGAACATGGTGCAAGCTGATTCACGCTTGCTTTCCGGTTTGTTCATTTGTTTCCAGCACACATTGATCCAAAGGCTACACTCGAGCTTCTTGTTCATGAGCTTTGTTTGCTCTATGATCCTAAAGCAGAAAAGTCCCGTCCTAGGCAGGCAGATATGGTGAACAAGACTTTTTTATCTTTGGAATCCACTAGCTTGGTTAGTGGCCAAGCCATAGCTGGATTCCCAGCACAATCATTGGTGGATCAAGATCACCTGCTGCATGTAAGAATCCTTTATCTGACCGAGGGTCAATCTTCTACGATTTTGTATTGTTGGCAAAAGCAAGAGTCATCGTGTTGCTTTGACTGATTCCTGATCGACTTTTAGGACCTGCACAAAGGGATAAGATGAACTAAATGTTGTTGGCGAATTAATTCTTTCGAAATGATGAACTACAGCAGTTCTTCTGGTGCTGCTACCACACCATTCTGATCATCTTCTACCTATGCACAAAACATGCTCATGGCTTACCTACTAAAATAAGATATCCTAAAGCTGTGAATCATGCTGATGAGAGATAAGAAGCTGCACCTTATCTTATGACCAGAAAAGAAAAGACAAAGAAAAGGGACATGCACTTAAGCACTAGAGATGTTGAATTAGACAAACACTCGGTAGTCAATCTGAGGAGTCTCCACCCAGAAGAGATGGATCACAGGAAGACCACATACACGATTTGATTACAGCACCGACTGCTCGGGGAGCAGTGGGGGAAGGGACAAGAAGAGACAATTATTGAAGGCCTCCCCATTGCGAGTGGCTGGCAGTCGTGTGGAATGCATACTCCCTTCCCATTTAGTAATGCCACAGATGGTGTCCTGCAGCACCAGCCACCCTGGTGCTGGTCTATTCAGCAATCCATGAGCAAACCTGTACCAATAATATTTATGTTCATGTTGTCCTTGACATCGATTGGAGAACATGATGATATGACGCTTTAATCACCCTCCTTTGTGCGGCTGATACCTGTGAGACCAGTGGTAATATGGTTCTTAAAGCAAACCGAACAGAGGAAAGGAAATGCAGGGAGACAGAGGAAGGAAAGAAAGCATTAAAGCATATGTACACCAGTCTATCTGATTCCTTATGCTTACCCTAAAGAGTGAGCTTGGTCACCTCCTGAAACTTTCACGAACGGCATCATGTAATTAATGGAACTCCCAGAAATGGTCGGAAGAAACCACAAGTGCTCCTCATTCTTTCTACTGTTCTAGCCAGTTCATTCATGGAATCCATTTCATTAAGACTGTAGAACGTGTATCATTTAACTCCTAAGGCTCACAGACAATTCTTGTTTGCAGGAGATTGGTGAGTCCTTGACTTCTGAGCCTCCTTGTCCTTCGCTCCAAGCTTCTCAAAGTACATGTCCATGGAAATCTTGTAAGCTGCTACCACTACAAAGTTGCCTATCTCTCTGCCTTTATCTACCACTGTTCTGCTACATGCATCGGGACCCATCTTGTTTGATAATGCCATAGAGGTGTACCGGCGTCGCCCACTAGTTAGTGCCACCACCATCATCCGTCTTCACCATTATAAAGCCCTCGCCACGGCGTGTGTCTGCCACACTACTCTTCTACCACCCTTGCTTATTGTTTCTCCTTGCCGACGCACCCCATGGCCCTCGGTGACACCAAGCTTTCCCTCGAAGGCGTGGAAGGCCAAGCGCCCGACGTCGGGGAGCAAGACTACACCCAGCGGGCGCAGTGGCTGCGCGCGGCTGTCCTCGGGGCCAACGACGGGCTCGTCTCCACCGCATCGCTGATGATGGGAGTTGGGGCGGTGAAGGACGACCCTAAGGCCATGATCATCTCGGGCTTCGCCGGCCTCGTCGCCGGCGCATGCAGCATGGCCATCGGGGAGTTCGTCTCGGTGTACGCACAGCTGGATATCGAGGTGGCGCAGATGAAGCGGGAGCTACAGACGAAAGGCGACGGAGCAAGCGCCGATCGGCTGCCGAGCCCGGTGCAGGCGGCAGCCGCGTCGGCGCTGGCATTTTCGCTGGGGGCGGTGGTGCCGCTCCTGGCAGCCGGGTTCATAGGCAACTACAAGGTGAGGCTGGGGGTGGTGGCAGCGGCGGCCAGCGCAGCGCTGGTGGTGTTCGGATCCGTCGGGGCGGTGCTGGGCCGAGCTCCGGTGGGGAGGTCGTGCCTGCGGGCGGTGGTGGGGGGATGGGCGGCCATGGCCGTGACCTTCGGGCTCATGAGGCTCTTCAGCGTCAGTGCCCTTTGATCTCTCGTCCGCATGTCGTGGTGAGCTCAGAACTGTATGGGAGTAGTCTAAGCTGCCTCTCCTCCTAAGCTTGTTGGTGGAGGAATAAATGTTGTGGAGAAATGGGAAGCCAAATAGTAGCGAGTGTGATTTATGCACATCATCTCTTCATCAACGTTGTGCATGTGGTTTCTACCTCAAAATCACGTCCTCTTTCTTACCACGAGGCATCCGATCGGAGTGAGACGCTCGTATGCATGTCCTTCTTCACTCCTCTGCAGCTGATTCCCATGGAAATAACGTATATGTATATATAAATACGGCAATTCATTGTCAGCCATGATAATGCTAGTGGGAATCATAATCAGTGTAATGATAGAGTCGAAGGTGACAACATATTAAAGCTCCTCCTTTGCCCCTTTTCCTTTTCCGAGATAAGACAGCCACCTTGCAACCTTTTTCTTGACAGTGGTCGTGACGACAGAGTGTTTGAGATTCTCGGTTCATTTCTTTGATATCCTTCCGAATCAATGTTCGGAACGGACAAGTTATTGAGGTATTATCACAGTGATCGACTCCGAATCAGTTGTGGTTCGACTCTACTTGTTTCTCGGGGACAAAGAAACAGAGGTAGCAAATAGAGGTGAAGAGGCCCATGGAACATAAACCAACGCCTTCCTTCCGAGCAATATATATGGAGAATCTGAGATAAGAACAAGAAAGTCACTCATCTTTTCTTGGTTAATTATATATTATTTTATGTAATTAGTTATTTTTAGTATCTTAATTTTTATACTTTTAAAAATTATATTAGAATTCATATACTTATGAAAGTGAAATATTTAATCTCGTTTCTCCTCACATAATTGATTTTATTGACGAAAATATTAAACATACTCAATGATAAATCGAGGTAAGATAGAGTCGCTCAATGATAAATCCTATGATATTTTCATCAATAAAGTCGACGATGTGAGAAGAAATGATGTTAAATATTTTATTTTCATAAGTATAGGGATCTCAATATAATTCTTAAAAGTATAAGGATCGAAATACTAAAATTAATTAATTAAAAACTTTGATCCTTTATCCAACAACACATGTACCCATGAATTAAAAGCTACTGGTGGATCCGCGCTATCTCTCTCTCTCTTCAAAAAATATATATTTTTCTTTACAAATACTTGATTATTATTTACAATCTTATTTTATTTTTTAATTTCTAAATTATTCATATATATATATATATTATTTCTTTTTATTTTTATTTTTTCTCTGTTTCTTTTTCCTCGGGGACAACTAGTGGGATCGGAAGACGAGGATAAAATAAAAGACTATGGAAAAGAAAGAAAAAAAATAAATTTGGTAATATAAGATCATAAATAGTAAGATAATATTTTTATTATTTTTTAAAGAATCATCAATACCAATATCTTATGAATAGTGAAAAAAAGGGTAAATAGTGAGCTTCTAAGGGATGATTGTGATGTTGTGATTTGGGTTTTGGGCAGCCTATTATAAAAGGTGGATTCAAAGAGGATGGTGAAGCTCCCCAAACAAATCCCATTCTGTAACTTGTAAGATGTGAGATTTTGGCTTTTGTTTTCTTTAGATGTTTTGCACCCTTATTGATTCTGAATGTTTTCAGCAGAAATATCCATCCGTTTTTGTGACACATAAGAAGCACTCTCATAGCATGTCTTGTGGGATTTGCAGTGAAATTAATCCATCACAAAGGGAAATTAATCCAATGAAATATAACATGTATTGGTTTACGGGAGCTGTCGAGACATCGATTAGATTTGTATGGCCTGCTTGCTTGTGAGGAGTGTCGGATTCATGGGGCAAGCAAGCGTGGTTTCGATAGATATCACAGACTCCCTCCCTCTCTCCGTAGACTGTTGAGCATGGAAGATGATGGCATCAAATAAATGGGAGTAGTTTGGCTGTCACTGTTCAACACAGTCATACTGCAACCATGAGGAAGGATGACCTTTGCACCTCCACATTATTAATCACTCACCTTTGCCGAAGCTTATCCTGATTCATGCACTGGGTTGGGTCGATGGTGGCTACAACCTAAGCACAGAGACTTTGTCACTGTGCTCAGGTTGGATAAGCTTGATCAATAAAATAGATGATGTCTCAGAAGTCAGCAAAAGCTCAGCTTCCTGTAGAATACTCGAGTATTCTTTGTACTTTGTTTGGAGCAGTTGGGTGACTCGTTGATGATCTCAAACGCTTCCGTTTCTTTTGTGGTGAGAGTTGGTCGTCATTAGACAACATCATTCACCTCAGCACTGCATGAGGATCATGCAATGGACAACATGCATTTTATGTATACTTTATATCAACTGAGACAAGGAGAGAAGAAGAAGAAGAAGAAGAAGAAGAAGAAGAAGAAGAAGAAGTGGAGATGGCAGAAGAGCCTCATGCTCTTCTGTGAGGGCTCAATCAAAGCTCCCCTTACCATGTTCTTCTTTGCTACAAAGTTGAGGAGGCAATGGTATGGGTCCATATGTATAGTTGACCTCTCATTGTTGTACCACAGAAGCCTAAGATGGCATTGCAAAGTTGTGGTTGGGAGCAGGTAGCCTTAAATAACAGTACAAATACACATGGAGGTGTGTTTCTTGCTGCAATCATCACATCAGGGAGTAATTGCATTGTGAATGGCATCTGTGTGACAATGACTTTGGAGTAGCTGCTGATATCTTGTTCTCAACTTATGATTTTGAGGTAAAGCTTTTGACACACTATTATCATAACATAGCAAAACCCAATCATAGCACTGTGTCAATTTGTTCTTTTATGATTTTGAAGATATAAACACAGAAATAAAAAACATCTAATCTCCTATCAAAACAAAAGCAGACTAAAATCTTATAAATCTAAACAGAAAGCCAACAAGACAGAACATGGAAGCATGCAAATATTATCGTAAAACATATTTCTTGGATTAGTATCGTCTTTCGTACAAGATCCTTTAGCAACTTAAAAGAATAAAAAAATCATGAAAAAAAATCAGACGATTCATAGACTCTAAAGTAGGACTCAGAGGGTGCCAAAAAATTACTAAAAATTTGATTGCATAAGAACCAATTTGTAACTGTTTTTTTGCTCATTCAAATGTTATCAACTGGTAATGTATGAATACGTCATGCGATATGATACGCTTATGCCACCACCATGATAATATACAGAATGTAAGAGTCGTAACGATATAACTCGAGATGCATGTTATATCCCGTCACATGCGTGTTGAGAATGATAAACACACAATTGTGTACATACCGACATGACAGATACACAAAAAGATAAAAAAAAAACACAAAGATATATGACTCCAGATACTATAGAGAAAAAGTAAACATTTAGGTAATTTTAAAATTTTCTCATCTCAAATAATCATATTTTGAGTCATGAAACTATTGATCTCGAAACGTAAATATTTTTACGATTGCTCGATGTTCTTATAAAATAATTCTAAAATAATAATTAGTCATCAAAATAACTTCTTTTGCTTACATTGATGATCTCCCGTGAGCTATGGACCACACACCCACATCAAGCCGAATGAAGTGCTGCTTTAGGGCAATTATTGACCCAAATCCCTTTTGTGGGCCTCCACACCAATGATGTGTTTGGTACTACTAATTGAGGTGGATCCATGTTGGACCACTATACACTCACCTTCCTCTCCCTCGTGCGATTGATATTGGCACACAAATAATAGCTAAATCTTATTTATTCCATTGTTTAATCCCTCTTATCATTGGAACTATTGGTGGACATATAATTACAGTTTACTAATATCATATAATTATATATGTGTCCCGACACCCGATGAGTATCGTTAGTTCTACATTCTAAAATCATTGTTTTTCTTCTTTCTCTTTTCTCTAATGCACGCAAGGTGCTCGTTGAATTACTTGTAAAGCTTTTTTTTTCGCGAAACGTCAGGACTTGTCCGTCATTCGTTTTTCGAACTAATTAACTTTCTTTTTTGCAAGTCCTTCAGAACTTGAGTGAGGTTACAAACTGACTAATCTTTACGGATGTATATCGCAAGGGCACATCAAGATTTAGACAATCCCAGCTAAGTTCGAGAAGTTGACACAAGAATACTTCGCGACTTAGTTGACATCTTGATAGTACGATATAATCTTAATCAGAAGAGTTATCCAAAATAAAACTTGAACTCTTGAAGTCGTTTAAAGTGCTTCGATTGCAAATCTAACGTACTGTCAAGCTTTCCTCGTGACAATCCATGAGGTTTGGTGGATGTTTTGGCTCTTCATCTGCCTATTTATATGTGTCGATCATTGAATGGAAGCATCTTCTGTGGTCCTATTTGTTCTTTTGGTGCCTCAACTAAAGGAAGTTAAGAGTAAAGTACTCTTTCATCCATAATTTAGATATAAAACATCTACTAACCACAACTACATGACGATAAATAGACCTCCATCGTTGGGTCGTGTTCTTCTTCCTAATCCAAGGATGCCTACTTCGTGATCGCCCAGCAGCCGTTCGATCTCCGATCAAGGATCCAGATTCCTTGATCGCGTTAAGGCCATCGCCAGGCGAGGCCACCAACGGAGCCGTTATCCGAACGGACAGCGGGCGGCGGGCGGCGGGTGGCGGAAGAGGCGCGCGCAGTCCGTGGTTCCCGTCACGCGACGGTGCGGGTAGGCCCGCTCCTTAAAGGTCTCATACGAAACGGATGCTTATCGTCTTACCTTCTTCCGTCACCAGCCCTGCGATTGGCGGCTTTACACTATGGCCCATGTGGGTCCTACATATGTGTCGTCCCGTGAGGCCGACACTTAAGTGGCGCACGCGCCTACTTTCCCACCCTTACCCCTTCGCAAGACACCGCCTTCGGTGTGTGTGCGCGTGAGAGAGAGAGAGAGAGAGAGAGAGAGAGGAAGCGGCGATAAGGAAGGGATCCGGGGGGGGTTCTTGGAGGGACGATTCCTTTCTTGGGACCGACTCGAAGGTTCGGGTTTGCTGCGTGGAGTTGTGCGTTTCTTGGGGGCTCTTGCATCTCGATTCAAGACACTCGAGGTAGATTGTGGGTTCCGCTCATTTCTTTTTCGTCCAGCGATTATAGATTGAGAGCTGTGTGCATTATCGACGTCTTTCTTGGGAGAATTTCGCACATACTTGGAAAGAACCGCTTGGTATTTCGGGGGTTTTGACTGAAATTTGGTGTTTTCTTGGATCATCTCGCGATTGGGTTGGGGGTTTTGCGGAGAAGCCTCGAGGCCTGGTGTTTTGAACGCTAAAGGTCCGATCTCGGAGTTGTTTTGTCTTCATCGCGTCTTTCTGATTTTTCCCCGTTGATCTCTCACTTAGCTCGAGGTGATCATGAGAAGTTGTGAAATTGTTTGATTTGGTGGTTCCGTTCCCTTGATCTGGAAAATACATCGCCCATTTGTGAGGTTATTTTGTTGCCTGTGACTTCTTCCTAGGGTTCGCTGCATGTCGACACTGGTTGCGGAGCTGGAACTGGATGAGTTCCCTGCGCCAACGTCTGATTGCTAAAATGAGATGAGGGCGAGACTAGTTCTTTGTGTCCATGATTCATGCCGGGCGATTCTGCCCACCTAAGCCCCTGTTTTTAGGGGAAGGAGAGAGAGATTACCATAAACGTGGTCACTTGGTGTCTCATGTGGTCGGTTCTCATGGCAAACTAAAAGAAAAAAAAATATTTTATGCAATCTTTTAACCTCTTTTGTTTTCTTAATTACGAAGCTAATCATTGACTTTTCATCTTAGATCAAGAATTTACTAGTGATTTTATATCAGATCGTTTGCATTCAAGCCAAATGTGTTTCATGTTTTGAATTCCTTCTCTTTTCATTCTTATTATAACTCTTGGAAACTGAATTGATATGACTTTATTCAAAAGAGAGACATTAAGTTTTGAAGCCTTATACAGGAGTTTTGCTGTGATAACTAATTCACATAAGTAGCTCCAATTTAGATGGATGTTCACCGACTTTGTTATTGGAAAACATAAATCTATCGAGGGCAGGTGATGGACCTATGCAATGTTCTTAATCTTTCTTTACCATGCATTACATTGGCTCTCTGTGATCATGGCATAGGTCGTCTCATCTTTGTAACCATTTGTTTTTGTGCAATTAAATCGTGATATTTTGTGATAACGTCCTTTTGTTTCCAAGGTAATGCGGCTGATGACTAGTTGGAAGCTTAGATCATTGAACTATATAAGTTAATGAATTATGCTGATTTCTTGGACAATCCACTCAATCACTGGTTCTGTTTTGGCAGCCATATAATCCTTTGAGACTGAGCACGTGAAACCTTTTGTGGCTCGTGGATACATTAAATCCTTGGCAAGGTAATGAGATTAAAGTTTTGCCTGTTCAAACATCTGCTTTTATATATGCTTTCCAAGACCACCTCATTGATCCCTTGTCACTGTACTGCTAGCCCCTTGTATGTGCAACAGCTCTGTTCTGCATACGTATCTACTTAAAGTCAGCCCAGATGTCGTTTCGTAGGATAGTTCGTGATGTAAGGGATAGCTTTGGTAGTTTGTCAAGGCGAAGTTTTGAAGTGAGACTTTCAGGAGTTCTGGGTCATCATAAAGGAAAATCTTATAGTTCTGAGAATGAGCCACATGATTTCTCTCAAATTACCCAACAGAGCCACTGGGCTACCCTTCCTCCTGAGCTACTTCGTGATGTGATTAGAAGGTTGGAGGAAAATGAAGCGACGTGGCCATCACGGAAGCATGTTGTAGATTGTGCTGGTGTGTGCAGGGCATGGAGGGAGATGTGTAAAGAGATTGTTAGAAGTCCAGAGTTTTGTGGGAAGCTTACTTTTCCGATATCACTAAAACAGGTAATATTTTTATCCTGACCAAGTTACTAGTGACACAATAGATGTGAGACAACGTCACACATCTTTAAGTCTGGGAGTTGCTTTTGTTACACTTATTAAAATTTCAATACTTCATTGATTTCTGGCTTTTTGTTTGTGCAGCCTGGACCTCGAGATGGGATGATCCAGTGTTTCATTAAAAGGGACAAGTCAAAATTAACTTATCATCTTTATCTGTGTCTTAGTCCTGGTAAGCTTGCTCTTCATTGATAAATTCTCCAAACAAGTAGTACATATAAGTTTCGTTTACATGTTCCCCATTACACGGGGCATTCCCATGTGACGTGCAAAACAGGCATGTGTAGAGATATGAACAATTTATTCTTTTATAAAGGACATTTCCACCATATCATATTAAGGTTTGCCTGTTTTCTTTGTGGTCAATTAAATAAAGACAAAGAAATTCTTCGGTGATTTAGTCTTAAGTCGTGCCCCTTTTCCAATCAAGTTTACAACTGACCATGTTGGTAGCCTGCTTAATGAAAAGGTTGACTTTGGGTTTCTTATTTCCGTTTATCTAAACCGATTTAGGCAACAAGTAAATATAGGTGTCATTCACCATTTTATGGAGTTAGGATTCCTTCCACGCAAGATATAACTTGTTCTTTTAGCTGTCTCCACGGTGATAACCACTTTATGAAATGGTTTTTAACAAATATCCTAGGTGCAGATTCTCTTCATACTATCCTAAATAAATAAATAAAATTCCTTATATGTTGTTACTCTTAATTGTGCTTACTCTTCGGTTTGGTTTATGATTCTATGGTTCCGACATTGCTGTTTCTATTCTGGTGCTTCATAATAATATCTTATTCTTCATGTCATCGATCTCAACTAATTTTTTTTATGTCATTTACTATATGTTGGTCTGTGCTGTGTGTATCTACACTATAGGGATTATGTGCATATCTTTCTTTTCGTAAGTTTGTTCCACTCCATATTGCATTACTTTATCTTAGAAAGGTCAATGCATTTTATATTTCATCTAGTTTCATTTTATTATTTTCTGATTTTATTCATTGTTATGTGTTTTTATTATTTTTTATCCAGAGATTTCATGCTTTTTGCTTGTACAATTTACTTATGGTATGATAGGGTGGGCTTATTTCTTTCCTTGGGTTCCAACCCTCGGGCACCAAATGGAACTACCGGCTTGGATCCTGCTCATTGTTCTGGATGCCAAGAAGAGCCACGTGACCGACACGTGTGTGGGCAACACACTTCCAAAGTAGATTCTACAAACATAGGGCTTTGTGTTGGGACATAAGTTTGTGTATTTTATCTGCTAAACATTCTACGCTAAATACCAGAAGCATCTTCGATCCTGTATGCCGATTTTTTTCCTTTTAAGTAGATATTGTTATTTCTTGGTCACAATAACGATGATAAATATCTGCTCAGGTAACTACAATATTGTTTATCCCTTATATTTGATGCAATTATTGTCATCCTTTCACCTTTTCCTAACATAGCCAGCCACTCTTTCTTCTATAAATTCTTGTGCTTCATCAGTTTTTCTGTAAAAGTGTGATCTCCTTGTACAAACTCTTCATGTATTTTGTCGTATATGCAGAGCTAACGTTCAAGTTGGGAATTTAGGCTGGTTTTTTCCTTATGCTGATCAATCTCCCTAGGGATTTCATCGCTGTAGATTATCCTTCCATTAGCCAATTTTTAATTTCGCCTGTGTTCCGTTTTTTTTTCCAATGGTGCAAGAAATTATTTTTCTTTGCATATATTGTCTTTGTTTTGTTTTTGAAATTTAATGATTTTCTTTTTTTGTTGAATTTCTTATGTAGCTGTGCTTGTTGAGAATGGGAAGTTCCTCCTATCAGCTAAAAGGAACCCAAGGACAACCTGTACAGAATATGTCATTTCAACGGATGCTGGTAACATATCAAGGTCAAGCAGCACCTACGTCGGAAAGTTGAGGTACTGGATTTTAATTGTAAAATCTTTCTCTATAAATTGAACTAGAGGCGAGAATCCTAAATTTGGTTGCTTCCTTCTGGCATTCATCATAGGTCAAATTTTATTGGCACCAAGTTCAGGATCTATGACACCCAGCCTCCATACAATGGGGCTGCTCTGTGTCCTCCGGGACGAACAAGCAGCAGGTTTTACTCCAAGAAAGTCTCTCCCAAGGTCCCGTCAGGCAGCTACCCCATAGCTCAGGTAACTTACGAACTGAATGTCCTAGGCACACGAGGACCACGCCGAATGCACTGCATCATGCACTCTGTTCCCGCATCAGCCCTAGAGCCTGGCGGCGTCGTCCCTGGCCAACCTGACAACCTAGTTGCATGCTCCTTGGAGGATTCCTTCCGCAGCATGTCATCCCTTTCCTCCGTCATGGACCGATCTTTAGATTTCAGCAGCTCTCGCTTCTCTGCCACTTCCGCCGGCGGAGCTCAAGAGGGGTTTGAGGCTACTACCGATACGAAGGAGAGACCGTTGGTGCTGCGGAACAAACCCCCCAGGTGGCATGAGCAGCTGCAGTGCTGGTGTCTTAACTTCCGGGGCCGGGTGACCATCGCCTCCGTGAAGAACTTCCAGCTCATAGCTGCAACACAGCCTGCTGCGGTTGGCCCCCCGACGACGACGACGGCTCAGCCGTCTGGATCAGGTCATGATAAGATTATACTGCAGTTTGGCAAGGTGGCAAAGGATACGTTCACCATGGACTACCGGTACCCACTTTCAGCCTTCCAGGCTTTTGCCATCTGCCTAAGTAGCTTTGACACCAAGTTGGCTTGTGAATAGAACGAGAATCGATGGTATAAAATGAGAGGCAACAACACGCTACTCTGCATGTCACCTTGTGTTGTAATTCTTGTTGGTTATTGTACGATTACGAGTTCTCGATTCCTACGAGCTGCTTCGGGTGTTGAAGGCCTACTATGCATGCTGTGCTACTTGTGTACGTCACTTGGAAATATCTTCCTTTGGTAGGTTGTAAGAGAAGGTTAAAATACATGTTCATTCTATAATTACGAACCTTCCAAATATTAAATTCCAATTAAAAGATATTTATTATACGAAGCTGTGGTTATATATATATATATATATATATATATATATATATATATATATATATATATATATATATATATATATATATATATATATATATATAGCATCGTGGATAGCATGTTTCGGATGGGGCTACGGTTGAGGGAACAACCGACCATTCTCCTCCTCTTCGTGTAATTGCCTCGAGATCCCAACGCCTCCTCCTCCTCCTCCAATCCCTCCTCCCACCCCGCGGTTGCGCCTCGCCTGTTCAAGATGTCGCATGGCGACAGTATCCCATTCCATTCCTCCTCCCAGTCGGACATCGACGAGATCGAGAACCTCATCAACTCCGACGCCCTCTCCGCCACCGTCCCCACCGCCCGCCCTCCCAGCCCTCCCCGCGCATCCTTCCCCTCCGCCGCCCTTGCCCCTCCGTACCAGAAGGTGCCACGCTCCTTCTACCTGCCACTTCCTCCACCGCCAGTCGACCCCTCCGCCGCCGGCCCACGCCCGGGTGGTGGGGTTGCCGCTGACGGCTTCGGTTCGCCGACGGACACCCTCACCGAGCCCGTGTTGGATACGGTAAAGCGGGATCTAACGCGGATCGTTATCAATCTGAAACTGGTGGTGTTCCCCAATCCGTTCAGAGAGGATCCCGGGAAGGCGCTGAGGGATTGGGATCTATGGGGGCCCTTCTTCTTCATCATCTTCCTCGGGCTCACCCTGTCATGGTCGGCGTCCGTGAAGAAGGTAATTGAACGCCGGATCTTCCTACATTTTCTTCTTAATCGTTTATAACTCGGATAAATAATTATTGGTGATGATGCCATGTTTTCTTCATCTGAATACATCAGTAGATGGGAATACTGAAGATAAATGAGTCTAAAAAATGTATTCTAATTTTTTTTGGTTCTTGACAAGATATCTATTCCCTTTGAATTGAATCGGTGATCGGAAGCCCAATCAGAATTAGGGAAGCTCTTTCCCTCGTATTAGTTTCTCTGATAGTTTAGTGCCATGTTTTCGAACGCGATATCAGGGAAGCTCCATTGCCGATGGCTTACATGTCCTGCATCTTCTTTATACTTTGTTACAGTCCCAAGTCTTTGCCGTTGCATTTGCGGTCCTTGCTGCCGGTGCCGTGATCCTGACGATGAACGTTTTGCTTCTGGTAAGCAGTTCACATTTGCTCCATTATTTGCAGCATGAGTTCCAACATCTTTTCTTTGATCGTGTTCCTTCACTCTAACAGGGTGGGCGCATCATCTTCTTTCAGAGTCTGAGTCTTCTTGGCTACTGCCTCTTCCCTTTGGACATTGGAGCTCTAATTTGCTCGCTGAAAATTAATGTTGTAGTCAAGATAATTGTGGTGTCAATAACATTGGCATGGAGCTACTGGGCAGCATATCCATTTATGAGCGCCGCGGTTGATCCAAGAAGAAAGGCATTGGCCCTCTACCCGGTTTTCCTCATGTATATATCTGTTGGCTTTTTTATCATCGCAATAGATTAGGGAATCCGAAGATGATGATGATGATGATGATGGCGTGGTTGACAACATGGCTTCTGGGCTTCAAGTGCCTTTTTCATGGAACCAGCAAGAGATATGGGCTTCGTAGTAGTCTTAGATTGATTGCGGATTTGGGGAGCTAATTTCCTCGTCGATTCAAAGTTCTAATACGTGTTGTCTTGTGAATTATTTTGACGTCGAATATACAGCAAAATAATAGAATTATTATGCAGTGTCTGTTACGCTGCGGCAGTCTCTACTGAAGCAAGACATCCCGAGTTGCCCTCGAGGAGATTAAGCTAAGGTCCATCGATGCTTCTTCCGAGTCTGGACACGTGCGCTTCCCGACGATGCGGGAGTAGTAGAAGTTTTATGGTAGCCTCATAATCGGATCCGGGTCGACTTCATCGTATCGCTAACGATTATAATCGGATCGATTCGAGGATCCATCAAACGTCTCATCGCAGCATCCGAACCGACACTGTATAACGCACTCTCTCTCTCCCGAGGGCAGTTTGTTCGTTTCGAGGGATTGGGAGAGAGGCGAGAGAGAAGTCCCAGCCAAGCCCTATCGATGTCTCTCCGGCGGATGCGGTTGAATCTTCAAGATCCCTAGGCGATCCCTCGCCGCTGTCGCTATAGGTAATTTCTGGCGATCCGTGTTAGATTTCGCGTTCAATGGGATCTCATTCCCCCTTTTTTTTTGTGGATGAAATGGACGATTCCCTTTTTGTTACGGAAGAAAATATTGCAATTCGTTGAATTCCGTGATCTTTGTTGTTTCTTGGACACGATGACTCATTATGGTGTAGAATGGATGATAAAGATACAAGGGTTTGGGTTCGGGATCTCATGATCGCTATGGTTTCTCGGACTCTGATTTTTCTTGCTCGGTTGTTTTGTGCGTTTGTCTGTGTTGCGTTTACGTGATGATGTAGAATGGATGATAAAGATCGAGGGTTTTTTGGTTTCGGATCTATGATCTTTGTGGCTTCATGGAATCTTTGACTCTCGTGCCGTGTTTTGTATGTTTCTTGGTGTTGTGTTTACGTGATGATGTGATATTGATCGAGGTTTTGGAAGGGTTTACTTCTAGAAGAAAGTTGATTCTTCTGCTATTTGATTTGCGCGGAGGACGAAGGAATGATGGTGGAGCCTTTTAAAGCTATAGGGCATGAGATCTTCAAGGTAGTTTCTCTAAGTGTGTGGGATTTTGTGCAATCAATTTCATCCAATCTAAGATTCTTGACGTGTTCACAGAATGATCTTCTTCTTCTCTAAGTGTGTGGGATTTTGTGCTATCAATTTCGACCAATCTAAGATTCTTGATGTGTTTACAGAATGATCTTTTCTTCTTCAGTTAGTCCAACAGTTGTCATGTTTCTATCCAAGAACCATGTTCTTTTACTTTTTTCGTTCTCTTCCTTTGGATCTTGTCTTATTACATATTTGTTTATAGCTTATGCTGATGAGATTGGCGTCTGAGCTTTGTGACATATTCATTTTCAGAACATGACCTTCTGTCAGTGTTATACAGGGGTACAGAAATATTCAACCAAGTGTTTGGTATTTGCCATCTGCTTTATTTTCAATTAAAAGATCAGCATTGTGATTTTTCCGGATTCTGAATATGTATGTATTCTTCCCTCGTTTATGTTTCTTTTGCAACTATGATTGGGTGTGTTTCTTTTTTTTTTATCTCTGCTTGTGAATCTAGATATACATCAGTGTTGCCGCTATTCGTTTCTTAAATGCATAAGCAACTCCGGCATGTTTCAGAAATTGTGGCACTCTGAGTGGACTTAGGAAAATGAGACAAGCTATAATCCAGGAGGTAATAAGAAGGTCATATCTAGCACTTATCCACTGACATCTAAGGATATCATGTATTCTTCATATTTGCACCATTGGGCTAATTGAGAATAGGGTGGTGAAAAATTTAGGGGATTGAGCTTTGTATTTATAAAGTGAAATAAATATATACATTAACTGCTCAATTCTATGTCAAATGCTAGCTTAGCTGCCCTGGCAGGACTTGAACTTGTTTTCCAATGAAAATTAGAAACAATACAAACGATCAAGGGCAGTGATGACATTCAATGAGGGTATCATTTTAAATCGATTGTATTAGTTTGTAAACTTGCTTTCGATTTCCTGAGATCTTGTGTAGTACTACTTTACATGATGATGATAAAGTGAATTTTTTTTACATGGTTACAAGTGCAGATTTTTTATGCCTGTAAGAACCATAACTGACTTGTCAATATCTTGCAATGCATATGCAACCCCAGATCTTTGTTTTGGGTTAATTAAACAAAGAGAGATTTTTTTACAAGGGCATAAGGGTGACCGAGTGGGTGATTTTTTTTATTGTTGTGCTAAATAGATCTGCTTGTATGTTGTTCAAAGAGAGAATATTATTTATATTTTCTAATTGTATATGATCGAAGTCAATGTAGCGTGATTATTTTATCAGGTGGTTCTGGAATTTAATGATTAGATATAATTCCTCTCTTAAATCACGGTTCTTATGTATTTGATTATTGTGTTTTGCTGTAAGCCTTTTCTTAATATTACTGGGACAGTTAGTTGATAGAATCAAAAAGTAATTTGATACTGGAAAAGTTATTTGCAGAAAATAATTTTACTGTGTCTGTTAAACATAAGTGATAATTTTATAGTAAGATCTTAATGTCTCACGTAGCATCCCACCGTTGTGGACAGTGGCGTCGAAGGCTTAATTGCCGCGTTCTCCTGAATTTTGTGGAGCAAAGGATCAATCCACAACATATGCAGAATCAAAAAAGCAAATCTCATTACTCAGTCCAACTTATGATATTCACAAAAACACAAACAGGTCAACATAGAAGAGATGGGATGACGAATCATTCGAAGTAGGATTGTTGAGATCTTCCTGCCACAATAGGCAGCCCTACCACATTAACATGGACTTAGGTATACTAAAAGACGAATATTTCTTTTAGAGTATGAACTTCCAAGTTCAAGATGCAACCGATATAAGCTACTGCATCATTCTTCAAGACTAGACACCAAATAAAGAATTGTGGCGTGCTACTGCAATGCATGTGCAATAAATAGAAAATAAATTAAAGCAATACCAAAGTAAAATGAATTTTAAATAAATTGAAGAACTCTACTCCTCAATGCATCTGCATAGAAAACCACAAGCGATGAGCCCTAAATAAGTTCCATGACCCAAAGAGGAATTCAAGAGCAACAAAAGGCGCTAGTGAAATAATATGCACTGGGCA
The DNA here is from genome assembly GCF_036884655.1 of Musa acuminata AAA Group. Lineage (NCBI taxonomy): Eukaryota > Viridiplantae > Streptophyta > Magnoliopsida > Zingiberales > Musaceae > Musa > Musa acuminata. Next base: position 49,204,392 of record NC_088346.1, on the reverse strand, counting down.
AACAATCACCGAAGGCTTGCATGCGTCAATAGACTAAAAGAGCACCACCAAAGGCTGCTTGACAAAGGACCTAAAGACGTATATGCACATAAAGAGTATGGAAAAGCAAATTTCATAGTCAGACATATCTCTTTCCAACTATGATACAATGGCAAAATGCCAATCTATATATATATAAAGCATATGCCTGGTATATAACATCACAAAACTTATACAAGTTCAAATATATGAAGTGAATAGAAAAATACCAAATAACATTAAACAAAAAATCGACATCAAATACACCATTAAACAAAAAATACTGAAATATATTATATATCAATATCATAGTCATCAAAGAACATGTAGGATATCCTTAAAACATTGATGCTTTTAACCTAGAAGCAAAATTCTAAGCGAAAGAATTCCCACAAAAATTTAAGATCCACGCCAAACTAACTAAAAGGGATTTCTCCCACAAAATTGTGAAGAAGGGCTTGAGGTCTAAAAAGACAGAATTTAAGTGGTGGAGGTTTCTTCCAAGTGAGAAGACTTCTGTGAAAGGTTACCACCATTTGAGAGGTGTCCATCCTCAAAGCCACAGATTAAACTTGGGGCACTTTTTGCCATTTTCCTTTGATGTAAATTCAGGAAACCAAAGGACACATATCTAGCAATAATAACAGGAAATAATTTATCAGAAGATATACAACTAGATATTTGTTTAGGCAAGATAGCAGCAACACATGTTTAACTATATGTAACAAAATTGCTTATCATAACTTGGTAAGAAACATAAGCTAAACCCCATAAGCAAACTCCACACTTCAAAGAACATAAATTTAAGTGTTACAATCAAAATTCGAGAGTCTAAATTATATCATGGAAAATAGAATGTGTAAAGGTTCTTGTAGAAATTGATGATTAATAATGGAGAATTTCATGGTATATCGCTTGGCATCACCCAAAAATAAATACATGCAAATAATAGTGCTAGCCAACATAGAGTCGTGTGTTTGAGAGAGAGAGAGACCCAATTCCTTTTGACATTCTTGGGTTTTGATCCATGATAACAAGAACATCCCTCACCTGGAAACTACAATAAAATTCCAAAAGATATGCTGCTTTAGAAGCAACTACTTACATGAGAGTTCACTTACAGGGAGCTCTGGCATGCATATGACATTTTTAATCCCATGAAAGAAGCAGTCTTTCTCATCATCAAATATACCAAATAAAAAAGTATGTGGAGCCACAGAAAGAAGAAATCTAATAAATCACCAGATAATCATAAAAAAAACCAAAATGCTGTTTCACTAACCTATAACAAATCAGCAAGTAGAAAAAGTTGATAAAACTTTCCGAGCATGATAGGGTCTTCAAACCGTAGCATGTTGGAACGTCAAAAAAAGATTGTGGGTGGCCATCATCATCAAACCTTGAAGTACAAGCCAAAAGAATTTAAAGATTCCAACTCTAAATAATAAATCTTGTTTGTTTACAGTCAAAATGTTCAATGAAACCCAAATCGATTAAATAACATCACACCAATTAGGTTAGGATATTAACATTTGTAGAAACTTCATATGTAGTGTTATTAGTGTGCTTTTCAAAATATGATATGAGATTAGCTCTTTCTTTCTTTGGTTTCTAATTTGTCTTAGATACTTGTTCAGTCGAGGGAAGATTTTTGTTGCAGTTTAGGGGCCTTGGTCAGAATCAAACATGCGAAATTAGAAAGCAAAGTGAACACTAGTAAGCATTAAAGACTTCAACAAAGTGTAGCCGCATCGGCTACCTTTGACGCAATAAAAGAATACATTTAAAGAAACCATACAACAAATAGTAAAAGAGGTGATCGATCATTATACTTGCAAGAAATTTTCTTTTATTTTTCCCTGATGTGTCAATTTCCCTCGAGTCTAAGTCTTCTTGAAATTAACCAAACATGAGATCTGTCACACGGTGCCAACACCGTGAGACACAGTGAGGGGTGAAAGAAAGAGTTTCTCCTGACTGACATCTAATGATTATCTCGGAAGCAAACTAAAAAGAAATACCAAGAAAGAAGGCCAAACGAAGGAGATAAGATGGTACCTGCTTTCTCTCTAACCAATGTCTTTCTCAAGATTTCAGTTCCCCTGCTCCCCTCTCTCTCTCTCTCTCTCTCTCTCTCTCTCTCTCTCTCTCCATGTTCCCTTTTCTTGTTACATTTTTTTTTCTTTCCTTTCTCCTCTCCTCCTTATCCCGTCTCCTCCCCGCTGCTACCGGTCCATCACCCGGCACTTCCCGCGGTGGCGCTTCTCACCGTGTTACGCTCCTCCGCCGTAGATCGTTGGAGTCCCTCCTCTCTCCATCATCTCCGTTGTCCTTGCCACGTTTCCCGTGGTACCGAGATCCCGAACAGCACTCCGTCCGCATATAGGACTCTTATACCGCCTTCTCCAACATTGGCGCTCGTCGAGATCCATGATGCCCGCCGCCGCCTCGCTCGATCGGTTGCCGCCCTCCAAGGAAAAGAAACAAATCTTCAAGAAAGAAAGGGACAGAGAGAGAGAGAACACGGAGGAGGGGAAAGGAGGAGGAGAGTCTAATAAATAGGCGGGTGGAAAAGGGAAAGCCGTTGTGTGATCGACGGCTCAGATTTTACAAAGCACTTGTTCCGCCGTTGTCGGGGAGAAAGATTGATAAACGACTGAGATTAAATCTGAGTTAAGTCTTTAAGATTCGATCATGATAAGTCTCCCCTCTTCGTCTCTATATATTTGTTATATTAGTCCTATTTTTTATTCTGGCAGTCAGTCAGCATCCTTAAAATAACTTGGCTGTGATGCCTGCGATCGCAAGCGGTGAAGGGATAGAAGCACTGCCTTTCCTGCCTTTGACATCATCATTACCCTTTTGCAACAAATAACTTTGCGTGCAGTGATTTCAACATAAAAGAAACAAAGGAAGGAAACAAATGGGAAAAGAGTGTTCAAGAAAAATAATTAAGAAATCTAAAACAAAGAAATTTAAAAGCATTCAAACAAAGAAAAGTCTACCGAACAGTACAAGCCAAATGGACAGCACAAAGATGGTGGCTGATTTCTATCTTCTTAAACAGATAATAAATAGGTGACGACCATATAGAAAGAACAATGGAGTGCCTTATGGATCCTTCTCAGGTCATGCCATTTCCATTCAATCAGGGTTACAGGACAGTTCAGCTTTTGATTTGAATATGCCTCAACACTTGGACTATTGGATAGAGATGTAATGGTCTCATCAATAAGTGGCATTTGATCTGTATTCTAAAAAAATCAAGATTGTTCAGGATCTGATGTGTTCCCCAAAAATCCAATCTTTTGATCTGCATTCTGAGAAACACAATTCGATCTGATGATCCATTAAGTGAACGGACCATTAAAATCCATTCTGAAGTGATAGAAGAACCCCAAGAATTCTCTGTTTTAAGTTTAAATTCATAAATGGAAAATAAATACAACATATTTGAAGTGATGCATCTTAATATTGTTCTTTCAAACCATAAACTGATTGGATCAAACACAAACACAATTGCCTTGGATTACTAAATGGACCATCTTAGAATTGGGTTGCATCCAATCCATTGATAGGTAAACCACATGACACCCCTTCCCTCTTATTCGGGGCAAAAAAAAGCCAAAAAGATGCATCTAAGACTTTCGGCACTCCTACATACATCAATCATGTAGATTATCTTTTCCAAGGTTTCACAAATATTGTGAACGGGAACACCAATTCTTTCAGCTGACTGACCAAATGTAGCACTCCTTCAAAGTATCTTTTGTTCCCTAAATGCTATCTTCTTTCATGCATGCTAGTAAACAGCTACTTAACTAGCAAAAAATCCACCAACGAAGAAATAACTGCAGCTTGTAAAAGAACAAAGCAAGTCCAGTAGTGTCTGATACCTGAAGCCTGGGGATGCCTGCGTTGGACAAGGCAGAGGAAGAATGAGTGAAGACCCACCGCTGAGACATAAAATGGTACGTTATAATGTCAGAATCATCGTCATCTTTACAGATTCTAACAACGGCTCCCTCGGCACACCAGAAACCTCAAGAGGTTTGAATCCAAAGTAATCATAATCGAAGTCTTTGTACGAGTGAGCTGCAATCTGAGATGATTCGATCTGGAGTTACACAACCTACATGTTTATTAGGCATAAAAAAACAACTAGAACAATAACCATGACTAAAGTCTCGATCGTAAATTAGCTCTTATCCAATCAAGCAGCATTCTGAAATAATTCAATTGGAGTAATACGATCTGCATAAAAAACCCTGTTAGAACAAATTAATCATGTAACCAAAAGCAAACATCCTATCATAAAAGAAAGGGGAAAAATTCAACTAAGATCGGACAGAGATCATGCCAGATTTGCATAAACATATGGATAACAATGACGGAACGATGTAGATTATTTTTAGCTGCACAATTTATCATCACCACAAGCAAGTAGTAATAGTAACTGTGCATCAGGAAAATTCCAAGACAATAGTTCCATAAACGGTAGCAAATCATGGACCTTCAAGATCATCTCATAAGCATCATCTGCAATCAACGGAGGTTCTTGTTCAGATCGCTCACCAGAATGATGATACATTAGCTTTATCATGAATCAATTGTCATCACCAATTTTGTGCAATCAACGGAACTCAGAGGAAACTACCGACCACAAAAAGAGCAAAACTAAAGGACTCAGAAAAGCAGAGATCATTTACGATTTCCCAAGAAGAAGGCAGAAACACAAATCTTGGCGACCAAAACGAAGAGAGCAAACGGGGAAGATCGAGCATAAAAAAGAAGACGAGGTGGGGGATACCGTGGTGGAATCGTCGAGGTGGCTGGTGGTCACGCCCTTGGAGACGCTGGCGCACAACTACTGGGCGATGGGGACGAGCCGCGCCGTGATCTTGTCGAAGGGGACGACCGCGTCACGAATCCTCCCGCTTCACCACTTGCGGACATCACGAATCCTCCTGCGGGGAGTCTCATCGAATGATCGGAAGAGACGGGCGACGAATGCGGCTGCGACGAACGAGAGATTGGAGTTAGGGTTCGGTGGGCAGGTTCTTGGAGAAGGCTTGTGGGGAATGTTGGCGCCTAGGAGCCGTCCGACTGTATTCATAGTCTATCGTGTTTTTTGAACCCTTTGGCGCGCGGGTCATGAGATGGCGTTTATCACGTGACTCGCGGAACGGTGCTGAGGCAGATTAGCAATAAAAAGGGATAATATACAGATAAAAAAAAACATATATATATATATATATTATTTTTATTCTTTATACTATATAATATCTTTATATTTATATATTGTCATTGATTTTTAATAAAAAAAATAACACCACCCTTAGCATATTTATGAGAATTGGATCATATTTCTAGTTTTTCGATTGAACCAATGAAAATTTTATTAAAAAGTAAATTATATATATATATATATATGATAATATCTTGTAGAAAAAATATTTGGACCAATGATCATATGATACGTATCGTGACTAATCAAATGCATGGATTAGTCTGCCCCTTTTTTTGGTCTATCTATATTGATACAAGTCAAAAACAGATGATCTCATCTTATTATGCTTACGTGAACAAGAACATGAAGAGAAATGATTTAGTCGGGCCTGATGTCGAGGGATCACCCGATTGGCTCTGACGAGCCCACGGCTGAGAGGTCACACCTAATTAGAGCTTCGGGAGAATATCCCCCGCACGGAGACCATCGTGATGAACACCTTGCCACGACCTCAGAGCGATATTAGCGGATACTCAACGACCCGGGCTTGTCGCCATCCGACGGTGCCCCAGCCGACCCGTCGCCAGTGTCGTCCGAGACCTTTCAGGACCTCACTCATCAAGTCCGAACATTGACCAGCAGTCCATTATCCCGCTCGTTTCTCATCCGCTGCACTCGCCTGCGATCCAACCACTGCAGTAACAGGAGCTGCCCGTTTGGTTTCGCACGCCACCTCAGGAGCTCCCCACTTCGTCTCGAGTCCGATCGGCCCAACTTGGGGATCGGGTGATGGCAAACCCGAGCGGGCACCCCGGAACCCGAGGCATTATCTTCGGATTCAACGGACTCCCTACGAGCCCAATTACGTTTTGTTAGTCAGCGGCTCGACGAAGTGCAGAAGGAGGTTCGCAGGTCAAAGGGAGAGCTCGGGGAGGACGCGCACCAAGGGTCCCCGTTTGCGCCTGAGATACAAGATCAGGCAGTCCCCCCGAACTTCCGCCTCCCCTCCCTTGACGCGTACGATGGCGCCACCGACCCAGTGGACCATGTAGCCGCCTTCCATGCCCAAATGGCGCTTTATGGAACCTTGGACGCCCTGATGTGCAAGGCGTTCCCCATGACTCTGAGGGGCCAGCTTGTGCATGGTATCACAGTCTGAAGCTCGGGGCGATCACTTCTTTCGATCAACTCGCCAGGGACTTTGAGCTTAACTTCCTATCCTACGCCCGGCCGAAGCCATCCGTTGCACTGCTCCTCAGACTCAACCAAAGGGAGGACGAGCCCCTCTCACATTTCGTGGATCGCTTTGCCACGCAAATCCGGGGTTTGCCGGACACTCAACCCTCTCTATTAATGCAGGCGTTTATGATAGGCCTGCGACCCTCTAGATTTTCCTGGTCCCTCGCGGAGCGACCCCCCACCACGGTGCCAGAGATGCTCCAGCGGGCTAACCAATACATCGCGGGGGAGGCTTGGGTGGTCGTGAGGAGAAGGGACGACTTTCGTCAGTGGGCTCCATAGAAGAGGTCAAGCACCCGCGGTGGCTATCCGATGTAGCCCTCGTGAAAAGAAATCTAGGCCTTGCCTTAGTCTCTTCCGAGCGAAGACTCAGTATCTACCTGACCGCCTCTCGACTCGCGGTTAGCCCTCGCCTAACCCCTTTTGTCTTTACATCCCTCGGCCAGCCCACCTGCACCATGCTCCTCGGCCGCATGTTGCCCGAGACCACGCCTGCGCGGCCAGACCGCCTACGTTGTGCTCCTCGGCCGCATGTTACCCGAGACCACGCCTGCGCAGCCAGCCCGCCTACGCTGTGCTCCTCGGCCACATGTTGCCCGAGACCACGCCTGCGCGGCCTGCCCGCCTATGTCGTGCTCCTCGGCTGCATGTTCCCCAAGACTACGCCTACGCGGCCTGCCCGCCTGCGTCGTGCTCCTCGACTTCATGCTGCTCGAGACCACACCTGCGCGGCCTGCCCACCTGCGTTGTGCTCCTCGACTCCATGCTACCGGAGACCACACTTGCGCGGCCTGCCCGGCCTGCTCGCCCGAGACCACGCCTGCGTCGTGCTCCTCGGCTGCATGTTGCCCGAGACCATGCCTGCGCGGCCTGCCCGCCTACGCTGTGCTCCTCGGCTGCATGTTCTCCGAGACCACGCCTGCGCGGCCTGCCCGCCTATGCCGTGCTCCTCGGCTGCATGTTCCCCGAGACCACGCCTGCGCGGCCTACCCACCTGAGCCATACCCCTCGGTCATAGCCCGCCTGCGTCGTGCTCCTCGGCTCCATACTGCCCAAGACCACTGCCCTTGCGCGGCCTGCCCGGTTGAGCCGTGCTCCTCGGCCGCGTGTCGCTCGAGACCACAACCTTTGCTTAGCCTGCCCGACTGAGTTGTGCTCCTCGGCTGCATGTTGCCCGAGACCACAACCTCTGCGCGGCCCGCCCGCCCGAGTCATGCTCCTCGATTGCATGTTGCCAGTGACCACAACCTCTGCTTGGCCTGCCCGACTGAGTTGTGCTCCTCAGCTGCATGTTGCCCGAGACCATAACCTCTGCGTGGCCCACCCACCTGAGTCGTGCTCCTCGGCTGCATGTCACCCGAGACCACTTTCTCTGCGTGGCCTGCCCGCCTGAGACGTTCTCGTGAAGCTGCATGCTGTTCGAGACCACCGTCGCACGCCTAGCCTCCCTTATTTGCTAAATTCAGACTGCGCCCCTGGTAACGGACCAGCAACCGCCCGACAAGAACAAATACTGAAAGTTGAAGCCATGCCTCGGACTCTCGTTACAATGACCAACGCATAGCTTCTTTCCGGGGGAGAATATGATGAGGATAATAATGGCGACAAGACTCGGGCTAACGTCAACTGCCCCAGATGACGCCTCACGCCTCGATCGACCCGACAACACCTGGTCAAAAGGACCAGAATGTCGGCTGAGGTGCATTAACGTCATGCTCAGGCCCAATCCCTTACGCCACGCCAACATCGGTGTCAGACGCTACCAAAAGTATGATTCTGCCCCCTGCGGGCAAGCACATCAAACTGTTGAATATCGTATTTTGAAGATGAAACCTTTGATATGTGTTTATAATTTAATCTATGTTTTGAGTGATGCAGGATGCTTCGATCAGGATGAGACAATTAAAGCAGGAGGAATTGACATTTGCGCCGGAGGAGATCACGTCAGAATATTGGATGGCAAAACACTTTTGACGTGGGGCATCGGGCCAAGGAGAGCATAATTTCACCAAGGATATCAGGGTTGCGGAGGTCAACCGCTGATTGAGCAACAAGCCGCAAGAGAGGACGACGCGCTGAAGAATCGGACGAAGCGCCAACCAATGACGTGCCGAGCAATAGAATGTCAATTCGCGTTGTAATAATTGTCTAGATCGGAGTAGAGTTTTAGTTTGTGTGTGCAGGAATAACTACGATAATGACAAAGACATAAAGCGAAACAAAATGTCTGAGTCAAGAGCGAAGGATTCGTTGAGAGGTTGAGAGTTCAAGAGTTCGACGGAAGTCTGAAGGTTCATCGAGAATACTGCCGGAACTAGCCGAGAATGAGTAGGGAGCTTGCCGAAGGGTTTTTCGGAAGCTCGTCGGAAGGTTCGTGGGAAGTTCGCGGAGCTCGTCGAGAAAGATCGGAGCTTGCCAAAGAAGCTCGTTGGAACTCGCCAAGATCAAATCGTGAAGTTTAGGAGCTTGCCGGGAGTCCGCAAAATAGTTTCCGAGAGTTTATCGGAAGACCGCTGGAAGTTCGCCTGAAGAAGTCTTGACTTGCGGACTATGTAATAGCTTAAGAAATGTCTTTAAATTCGTAGTTAGCACGTTAATTAGGGTTAGGATTATGTGTTCATCCTATAACCCAAGTATGGGCTAATTGGGCCCAAGTTCAGACCGGTTTGGGCCAAGTTTGGAGCCCAACCAGTGAGCTGAAATAGTGTAAGCGGTGGCACTGCCCAGAACCCGAGAACTGAGTGGTGGCCCCGTTGGACTGAGCGGTGGCACCGCCCAGCACCCGAGAGGTCTGGCGGTGGCACTGCCAGCCTCGGAAACCCAAGAGAATTCAAAATTTGGAGCCCAAATTTGAATCCTCTTGGAGCCTATAAATACCACTCAATTCTCAACTGAGATGACAACCTTTGAGAAGCAAGAGATTGAGATAAAAGTCTTAGCAAAGCCTTTAGCAAGTTTTTGTTTTCAATAGCTCGAGTGTTCACCTCCCTCTTTCTCTTCGAAAAGTTGTAAGAGTGTGAACCACTTGTAAAAGGTTGTAAGAGAGGTATTTGTCCTTCCCCTTCAAAGTGATTTGCTAGTGGAAGTTGGGAGCCTCTTCGAAGAAAGCTTCGCAAGTGGATGTAGGTCATTTTGACCGAACCACTTTAAATTAGTGTGTTCTCTAGTTTGCATTTACTTATTGCTATTTACCTTACTGCAAACCTTCATACGTGTTTTATTTCCTCATTACTTTTGCTGGACACCTTTACGAACACGCTTTCAAGTTAAGCACTTCCGAGTTCGATTTTTTATCATACGAAAGATTTTTTCAAAATCGAAGTTTTAATCCGCTGCACTAATTCACCCCCCCCCCTCTTAGTGCCGCTCTGATCCTAACACAAACAACGGTAACCTTCCCTATAAATACCCTCTCGTTCATCAGGAGGAGGGGGAGGAGACAACTTAGCTAAAGAAACCACCTTTACCATCCACTGACTTGATCGTCGGAGGGGTCTGGTCGAGCACCCTGACCCGACCTTTATGCAGGTGCGAAGCCGAAGGTCCCCACTGGATGCGCAGGCGTCCCCGTCCCGATCGGGCCATCGTAATCGGTCACCTCAGCGGACTCGAGGGTCATATCGAAAAGATCCTATCATCCGAACCCGAACCGAGCTGCGTCGGCCCCGAGGTCACGGCTCAAGGTTGTTCCCACGACAAGATAGATACTGCTCGACCAATTATTTTGGAACAGTCATTGGATTAGGGCATCGATCGCTGATTGGCTAAACCAGATCATCCCGGAATCATGCCACCGTAGCGTCAGTTTCACATACCCCATGTGGGGTTCATGTCCATCACATCGGATATAGCCACATGTGAAAGACTAATGTAAGCGAGCGAAAATGAGTGCGTCCGAAACTTATTTGTCTCACTGATCAGAGAAATAAAAGCTCTCTAACATTTAATTTTACGATTTATGAGACCGATATATGTCCCCCAAGGAAATGAAGAGTTACAATTAGAGATATACTTTAAGATCGCTCATCGAGTCACAGCTATGCCCGTCCAAAACTCTATGAATTATTGTGACTGTGACCCTCAACTTGACATAAAAAACCCTTTCATCGTTTCATAGGTGCATATATTATGTATTTATTATATGAGAAAGAAAAGAAGCAAAAAGGAAAGGATAATTTATTGAAATAAACTGCTGATAATGGATTTTATCCAATGGCATGACTATACTTATATTTTATCTAAAGATATTGATCCGATTTCAAGAGTCCTTTGAATCGGATTTTATATTCAAGATATACTCATTGACGTAATTTATTATAATATATTAATTTTTATCTAAATTTATTTTTAAATTAATTATAAAATTAAAAATAGTAATTTTTTTTGTTAGAATCAAATTATAATAGAATTTTAAAGTTTGGATAACTAATTATCCTAAAATATCTTAAAATTTTAAAAAAATAATATAAAAATAGGTTAGGTAATCGAATTTAACTTATTTGAGTGTAATTAAGTTAATATAAGAAATTAAAAATAGAAAATATAAGCTTTTTGTGATTAGTTTTATGATAAATTTAGAATAATTTCATATAAAAAGTTAATATTTTTTAACATGTTCTATGAATGAGTGTACATCAAGTATAATAATTTTTTAGATAATTTAAAATATTTTTACATAAAATATTAATATATTTTTAAGAACAACTTGAGTTTTTTTTTTTAATTTTATCATGAATTTAGGATAATTCTATATAGAAACTAATATAATTTTTTAATATGTTATGTGAATGAGTGTAACTCAAGCATAATAACTTTTATAGAGAATATAGAATAATTTTATATAAAAATTAATATATATTTTAGGACTACTTAAGTTTTCTAGTTTATATGATATATTTAATATAATTTTATATAAAAATAATAAAATATTTAATATATTTTGTGAATTTGTGTAACTTGAGTTTAACTAAGTATAATGACTTTAAGTTAGAACGAAGAAATGGAGCAATTGAGGAGGAGTAAAAGAAAAGAAAACAAGAGAGAAAAAAAGGAGAAGACGATGATGAAGATATAATCGAAGAAGAAGGAGACGAAGGTAAAATAAAAGGATGATGAAAAGAGGAAGGAGCGGAAGAGGCGAGCGAGGAGTCGAGGAAGATCGATTCATCTAAAAAGAAAAAAATCAATCCTTTAAAATCGAGTCAAACATAGTAATTATACTATTTTTTTGTAATTTTATCGATAATATTTTAATTAAAATCTAAAAAAATTCTCCTTGGGAAAAATAAAATATGGAGCTGCTATCTCATTATTAAGGGGGTTTTCAGTAAATTACCCCAAAAAATAAAAAAATTAAAAGAGAGAAGAAGAAAAAGGAGTAAGAGAAGGAAGAGAAGAGTACTGAATAAACAAGAAAACAACAGAAGCAAAGTCATCTTCGCCATCAAATCTTCTGCAACACAGTCAGCAGTTCATTCCGCGGAGAACTTGCAATCCTTTCTGTCACCTGACCTGAGAAAATTACATCTACTCTGCATAGTTTACGCTGGTAGCATAAGCAAGAAAGGCAACATTATTGTACAGCAAGCAACAAGAAGAGGCAGGTGCAGCAGCAGCTGCAGCGCCACCTACATAGCAGAAAGCCCTGCAGCGGCGGAGTTGGGGACGGTACAGTCCCGGCGAATCTCACCTTTGGACCCCGTGAGCACATCCAACTGGCTCATCTTGATCACCGCCCTCACAAACTTCCTGAAGAACCGCTTCTGCTCGCCGGCAAACTTCTTCACCACCTTCTTCGTCCTCTCATCACCGAACAACCCCTGGTCCGAGGCCAGCAGCCCCTCGCCGTTCACAAGGTCCACGAAGTACATGTTGTCGAAGGCGTCGGGCGACCGGAAGTCCAAACCGGTGGCGTTCGCGGCCGTCGCCGTCGGGCACGTGGCGTACAGCCGCTTGGCGTAGGAGGGGTCCATGTCGGAGTCCTGCGCCGGGTAGAGGCGGTCGGCGAAGGCGGCGCAGTGGCCGACGCCGATGGTGTGCGCCCCGGAGAGGGCGACGAGGTCCATGAGGCTCAGCTTCTTGTCCTTGAACGTCTTCAGGAGGGCTGTGACGTTGGAGCGGGGAGAAGGGATGCTGGCGATCGTGTCGGCAGCGGGAGCGAAGGTGACGCTGTCGCGCCTGCCCAATGGCATCTTAAAATAGGGTCCTCCCGTCTGCAGCAATAACGACAACAAGAAGAAGAAGGCTCGCCTTAAGATTCGAACCAGCTCATCTTTCTTTCTAGTAGCGTGGAAGCCCTGCAAAGAAATGTAGGAGTGACAAGAACAGAATTGTATGCGTACCAAGAATACTGCTTCCCGGGCAGCGAGAGCGGTAATATCGGCACAAGAAACCACTGAGCCGCAGGCGTCCTCCACCAGGCCCCGGAGATCATCGATGACTTGGAGGGCCTTCGGCCTCAACGTCTGGTTCGGCGGCGACGCTTGCTCGCTATCGCTGCCGGTGAGCAGAACCGAGCCATCGCACCCCTGACAAACGGTGGCTTAGTCGAAACAACCAGTGAATGACAAGAGACGGCCGGTACCTGAACGAAGCAGTCGTGGAAGAAGACCCGGAGGAGGCCGGCGGCCAGGCCGACGTCGCTGTCGAACACCGAACGCAGGTGGGCGCGGACGATGGACTCGAGGTCGTGGCAGGTGCCGTCGTAGAATTCCCACGCCAGCCCATCCGCCAACGGCGGGTAGTCATGCAGCTCCGAACGAGAGGAGATAAGGGGAAGGGAAGAGATGAAGAGGAGGAGGAGAGGCTTGAAGGCCATGGTTGCTGCAAATGAGACGAGGCGTGTCCTCCTCAAAACTGTCGAGGAATCTTAGTTTATAAGCCGACGGAAATGGACGTCTCGATTCCACACGAATCGAACTCTCCTTCCGTCCATGCATTTGTATTATTTTGACTGGTTAATTTGTTGCAGAAAGCTGCTCTATATCACATTAAAATAAATATCTTACTTATTTGTATCTAGCAATAAAATAAAATAAAATAAAATAAAATGGAGTAGATATTACAATAAATTACGTCCTCAATTATTCCAAGCCGTTCAACGGGAGACACTCAAGTAAAGGAATTATTTTCCAAGGTGTCTCGAATATGTTGGGGAATGGTGGGTGATCACATATTCAAAAACGTCGATTTTGATTTTTTTAAATTAGAAATCAGAATCAAACTAATTTGATTCGTATTTCAAAACCAAAATCATTGGTTTAATTTTGATTGTGATCTTATCTATCGATTTCAATTAAAATAGAAAAAATATTCCATCAAAATTTTAACTAACGTTTTTGGGTTTGAGGTTGAAGATTTAAAAACATTATTCTCAAACAAAGTACAAAAATATAATAGTTGTGAAAGTCTTTGATTAAAAGAAATATATTGATTTTGAAGAGATTTTTTCTAATCTTCTATTCATGTTATTCTTGCTAGTACTGTTAGCCTAGACTTAGAGGTTAAACAATTAGATATGAAGACAACTTTTATTCATAATAATTTAGAGGAAAAAATTTATATTGAGCAATCAAAAGTGTAACACCTCTTATTAAGATTGATCTTAAGGATCTGATGAGTATACTATTATCAACTTCAGCTTAAACACTTTGATTAATGATTTAAATCAATGATAGATCTCCCTTTGCATTCCGTCATATCGTTAAAAGTAATGAAACACTATTTTCTTTTGGCAGAAGATATAGATGGAAGCGAATAAACAGCTTACGAAAGCCTTTCGATATGTTGAGAATTTATTCATTCGTTTGTACAACCAAATCCTTCACCAATGTAACTCTAACACGATAAAATCCTGTGCAAGAACACTCGAAGGCGAGAAACTAAAACAATACATAATTAACAAAATAAATCACCCATAAAATAAATTGGCCACCAATTCATACAAACAGGAATCAACTCATAAGGTAAATTGGTCAAAGTAAAATAATCCCGAGTAGCAAGATTACAGTGATTGGTATCACCGTAGAGAATCTTCTGACAATGGAGGCATCCGATGTCGGAACTGAGGTAGGCGTTGCTGGTGACGGCTTTGGAGGCGCATCACAAGTGCCAAATGTGGCATTAGCCTGTCATGATGAGCAGCCCATCAACAAGTTAGAATGGAGACTATTCATTCTGTTAATTACTTCAAAGGAAAATTTCTGGTGTGTCCTGCAAGACAGCGTAGTATCATCCTATCGGATCTTTTAAAAATGCAAATGTCCTATGTAACTATGCGAACTTTAGAAACACCATTTAGTGCCTTGGATGACATACCATTAAGGAATAGTTAAGGTTCACTGGGATCCTAATGTACCATAATGTATTAAAGGGGATTCCTATAATTTGCAGGAGCATATATACAATAGTCATGTTTTTAGAAAGATAAGTAGACGATTATGGTTTTCTCTGATGGCACACAAGAAATCATACCTATGGAGAAGTGCATAAACGCTGACAAGATGGCTAAATATGGAGGTGCAGAAGTCCTGTGTATCATTCTTTAAGTACTGAATGACTAATTAGAGACATAACTCAATGCTTCACATTTCTATTTTTAGATCCTGATATCTAAAGGTTTTTCATTTAGAATTTCAAGCACAAATTTGCATCTCCTGAAATTTTCTCACCAAAATGGAATGCATAGTCGCAAAAGGTCTTTCTCCAAATGCTGACGAACACAGACTTCGTCAAGAAAACCTATTCTTAGACTCTTATAAATAGATGGTAAGATTTGGGTCCTTAACACCATCAGAAAAATTATGTATTCCCATTTGGCTAACATTATTTGATGACCATCGATGTTAAATCAACTTTTGTCTGAGTCATGAATGTTCATACAAACTGATGGGTTTGTTTAGTGTTCTCATGAGAGTATTAAAAAAAAGTCAGTCATACTGTACTCGGAATGAAGGAAGATTGAATCTGTGATCATGGAATAACCAAATGGACCTATGCAATGTGTGTTAGTACATAATCCCTATTGCACCTTTTATGCTCTTCATAAACTTAAAAGTATTAGTCGAAAGAGATAAATCGTGTGATCCTTAATAGTGCCATGATATGTACTTGCAATTGATTATCAAACAGAATAACTTATACTTACCTTGCAGTAGGCAATATTATCACAACCACAAACCATATGGCCATTCGCTACATCTGTAGCTTCAGGTGCATCACCTTTCTGCATCATGAATGAAGCAATTGAATTAGATCGAAATCCCGAGTACTGTGTAAACTGGAAAACAAAACAGAAAAGTATATAGTACCATGTAGAAATCAACAGCTACAAAGTTGGCCCAGCGGTTGGCTGACAAATCATGGCAAGTTTGAAGCATGCTAAGAAGTGAGTCAGAGTTATCAGTGCAAGCATTAGCTGGACTCGGAACCGTTCGAAAATAGTTCATCAGTACAAGAGATTTGGACGTGGTGCTCATGAGTGATGACTCTGCTCGACTGGGGCATGAGTCCGGATTCATTCCTTGATCACCATCTGCAACTCATAATACGAATTGAGAGATAAGCACAATCAGATGCAAAGATGACTGACTACTCAATACTAGGGAGTCAAAGCATAGTCTCTTCTTACATTGATTTTCTACCACATAATTCCACTCGTATGCAATGCCCTCAGAAGCCTCCTTGGAAGCTATAGATGTGAAGACCAGAAGACGCTGATTCTTGTTGATCATGTTACTTAGCAAAGGCCAGTCACTGCCGTTCTTGGGCATCTGGTCCACCGGAAACCGATACTTCATGAGACCTGAAGCATTGAACACCTTGCTGAGGCCATTGGTGGATTTGACGTAGTCTTCAACGAATATGGTAATGACTTCCGAAGGGTTTGCTGCTAGGAACGTCTCGATTTCTTTGAGAACATTGATGGCAGGTTGCTGATCAACAGCCATTTAGAATTAGAAGTTAACTAGGAGATCTCAAGGAAAACCATTTCTCTTAAGACTTACAAAAGCAGTGTAGTTATAGCATTGGCCTCCAGTGGAGTGGCAAAGCCAGATGTCATTTTCAAAGTCGTACATATCCAGCATCAAACCTCGGACACCATTCTGCAATCAGATTCAAATACTTCTTTTATGCAAGTGCATATAAGAACAAAATGAAAATGCACATGGCAACTATATGCGTGATCTATAATATAAGTACTGTGTTCCCTCAAAAAGACACCCCCTGTAATTTTAGTCACTGGTTGCAAGTAACAAAAAATATTCAGCAAATGCATTAGCCCAATGTGATTCTTAAGATTGCATCTTGAAAGCTACCTTCGGATAAAAGGTAAAAGAACAGAGTCAGCTATCTTGTCTCTTTCAGTAGATTTGTGTTCTGTATCATTTCATGTACACTCACAGATAAACTCAGAGAGGGATGAAATCCGAGTTGTCATGGCTCAAAACTCGTTGACCACATGAGATAACCATGCAGTAATTTGAAGAGCAAGACGGAATTAACCATGGTGTTGCTATACAAGTCCAATTATCTATTCTACTATGCCATGAGGTTAATGACTAATTAAAAAAAAACAGTGGCATCATTAACATCTTTGTGCTTTGGGTAAGGAATACGATCCCAGGCACAACAACTTTTAAGCATCCTTAACCATTAATATATTTTGATGGGTCCAAAATTTGTGGAGTTTGATGTGTTCCAAATCAAAGTTGCATCTAAACTATGAAAAAAGTGTTGCGTCTAAAAATGGTGGCCCACACAAAGGACAAGAACCTAAGCAGGCTACTCGAGCTGGCGTGCTATGATTGCATCTGACGTTGCATGGCACAGAAATTGTGTTTTGAAAGTCTTACTACTAATGCTGAAGAAATAACCTTAATAATAACGCATGCTACTTCTCTTATTAAACAGGAGAATATAAATAAGTATATATTATGTAACTATTAAATCGTATTTTTCAAAAGGAATTTTGATTACACGACACATAATATTATCTTGACTAATAAACAAGTTGGTCAACAAATTAATGTCTAAATAATCTAAAAGCTTAGTTCTCCAAACAATGTCAATGACAAAAAATAATTAATACCATAAACATATAAAATGCTGTATCGAATGATATGCAGAATCGGTCCATGATTAATATTTGAAGTCAAATTTGTATTAATATATAGCCACCTCTCGAGACTAGCTCCATGCCTGATTGAACATGTGACAATTCGATGACACAACATCATGACCGATTTAACTTATCATACATTATGTAGTACGATCTCATTGGTCAGCTAATTTTTCTGATCCGCACAGTCTGCCAACTCCCTGTCTTGGCATATAAATGTCATTCTCGCATGGGGTGGTTTGAAATAACAAAATCAATCTGTAATACAAAATTTCAACACAAAGCAGAACAAGCAACCTATAGATGACAGAGTAATCTTTGTTTTTCTAGAGCTTGGAACGAGCTTGTTCGACTTGTCCCTTCCCGCGTCAAAAAAAGCCAGCGAGCCACCTCTCTCTCTCTCTCTCTCTCTCTCTCTCTCTAGAATATTTTTCGTGACCTTATGTCATCCCCCACTAAGCCTCGCAAGTGGGTCCCAGTGAACCCGTCTTAGGCCGCAATCACAAGGCAGATAAGCGACGGGGTAATAGTGAAGGGCATAAAACGTGCAGGAGAGGTTTTGCTCTCGCCAACAAGCCACCGACTGTTCCAAACTTTCGGCTATTTGACTTACCGACGACTTAAGACACGAAGGATGCGTGGTAAAGCACGTAGAAGGTCGCACCCTCACGCCTGCTCGACCCTCGATAATAGCCAACTCACCATGTTGCGACTATATCGCGCCTTAAGTGGGAACAGCTTGACCGCTTACCCGCCATTCCAAGAAAGCCACGTTGCAATATCATGTTTGTGAGCCCCGCGACCTACATGTCGCGAACACCCGTCGCGAAACCTCGTTCCAGGAACGTTCTAGAATACCGAGCTGCAAGCTATCCGCGGCTAGAACCACCGAACCCCTCTATTTTGGGTCCCAACACCGCCGGTGAGGCGTACATATCAGCGAGGTAACAATGCGAAAGCAAAGGCGCAATGAAACATGCGCGTGAGAGACAGAGCGAGAGAAACGAAGGTGAAGAGGGAGCGAAGCGTACATTGAGCTGGGAGGTGACGTTGTCCAACTGGTTGGTGAAGGTGAGAAGGGAAGCACCGGTGGCAGAGCTCGCCCCCGTCATGGCGTACGAGTTGTGCGTCGTCAGCCACGAGTACTTGTTGAACGGCAGATCCTTCCCCTGCGCACATCCGATCCCAAATTAGCCCCCATACCAACCACTCAAAACTCAAGATCGAAACAACAGAGGACGACGAACGCAGACCTTCGATCTCGGATCGTACGGCTGAATGCGCACGCACGCGCCCTGCTGATCGCCGCAACCGTCGCAGCGCAGCCCGGCGTCGCAGTCCCCGTCGGCCGAGCATGCCTCTCCCAACTAACAACAGAATGGATCGGTCATGGAAACGATGAAATGACTGGCCTAAAGAAATAGAAATAGAGAGAGAGAGAGAGAGAAATAAGACCTTGGCCGCGGAGGAGAGAATAGGCGAGGCGAGGAAGAAGAGGAGGAGGAGGAGGAAAGCGGGAAGCGTGGAGGCGGATCTGCTGCTCATCTCAGGCTTCTTCGTTTGCTTCTACGGCCTCTGTGATGGGAAGGGGTTCAGTTTTCGACTCACCGGCCGCCGAAGATATTTATAGCACGACGACGGCGGGCGAGAACGAGTCAATACGGGTGCGGGCTTCAAGTTTGACACGATTGGGTTCGACCCGACCGGTACTAAAGTCCGCGACGCGGCGAGGGTTCAGCACATCGTAGAACATCTAGATATCAGCAAGTCTGACTGTAATTGGCGAGGTTTTGGTTGACCATGAATGGAGACTTGAAGAATGTTATCGAGTTAGATGACGGTCCGTATAAGGCACGGATCTTCAATGTTCCAATGCATCTGATTAATACTATTTTCCAAAGGGTCAATTGAATCAACGTTTATGAGTTTATATAGGTGAAATGCTGAATTTTATCGTGGATTTTAAATTTATGATTGTGATAGGAAATATTTGGATAGTAAATCCCCATTTGTCAACTAATCTCTTCGATCATTGACTTTGGATGATTATAACATGTTGATCTTATGGATAATAATTCATAAGATGTCTTTGAGACTTGTCCCCTTTTATCATTATTGTAAATAAAATACTAAGGGAGAACATTGAGGTCAAGCCCCTCTAAATCAACCATTGGCATCAGCTTCGAGAGATATCCTTTTCGAGGATATCTCGTATCATTAAAGAATTTTGGATTAATTTGAGCGTCGGAGGGATCAGATCGAGAAACCCCTCTCGACATTGATCTTTGTGCAAAATGTACTCAAGAAGTTGAACCACGGATTCACAAAAAGTTTACCTTGAAACCACATCGAGTCCACATCAGAGCCATCTCGAGTTAATATCCAAGTCACTTTTAGTATCTCAAGACAACTTAGAGGAGACCTTGAACATCTCTACACATTCAGGGATCATATAGTTACTCAAGTTTTAATATATATATATATATATATATATATATATATATATATATATATATATATATATATATATATAATGCATTAAGAGCATGTGAAATCTTATGTGAGGAGGAAAACATTCGAGGGGACTTTTTATAATACGTAAATCATTATACTCGTATATACTACTGGACAATATCTATGGGACTTACGATGACACGATTGGTAACACTTGGATGATAATAATATATATAATTAAAAATATCAATCATATAATATTAATATATCAATTAAATAATATTGAGATATCAATCACATGATTTCTTATATATATCATAAATACTTATATTTAGGTATTAAGCAAATCTTTATGGGCGAAATTAGAGATTTAAAAAATAATTAAAATACCTATATATTAATAAAATTATAATAAAATCAAATAATGTTTATAGGGTTTGATCTTAAATATAATAAATTTAAGTTGGATCTAATTATTATCAAATTTAATATATATTAATATTAATCAATTTGACTCAAACTTATGGTCATTCAATTTTCTACCTTAGTTTCATATATTTATTCTAAATGAGTGACTTTAAAAAAAAAAAAAAGATATGTAGCTGAATAGATTAAAGATGTAAGATAATATATTGGATTTAATTCATAATTTAATAAACTTAAATTTTTTGATTGAATTCATATTCAATCTTATATATATTATCTGATTAATTTGACTCATTATTAGGTTTTTATATTATTAAATCAAGAGACACACGTGCCCATTGCTGTGCGAAAGTTTCGGGCCCTATTTGGCTCGTGCGAGCCTCCTTTTGCCAAAAGGCCGAACGAGCTTCCTTTTCCCAATTAGGGACGGGCCCCGCGCTTGTCGACGCCTCGCCCGTGTCCTCTCTGTCAAGCCCTTTACATCCTCTTGTTCTTTTCCCGATTCCTCCCCACCCCTCACGATACCTAAGCCCGGAAGCCAGCCTTTTGTCCTCCCGCCCATCCCCTCTCGCTTCCCAAACACTAAGCCTCTGGTTATGCCAACGTGTAATTGTCCACGAGTTTGAGTCCGGTTCGTTGCACCAGTAGAAAGTCTACACATCGTCGAAAAGGCTGTTTGGTGTCTGCGTCCGGCATCCTAGGAGCCGGTTCTGTTCCTCGAGGGTCCCGCAGGTTTGTACACCTCTGGGCTGGCGTCTCAGGGGTTCGTTTATTTAGCTCAAATAATCCGGAGCAGGTGACCGTGTTCCTCTGGTTCACTCGCCGGTGACCAGACCGGGCCGCTCTCAGGGTTGGGAGCTGATAAAGGTGGCGAGGGTGGGCATACCCCACGCGGACGCCGCTCTCCGCTCGGTGTACTGGCTCTCTTCGCTCTCTTTCGTCTCCTCATGCCGGCCGCCCATGATCTGGTCTTGTTCCTGGCATTGGCTTCCCTCGGATCCCGCAGCAGCCTTCGAGTGATCGCGGGGGGTGAGTTCTCCCAGCATTGATGCCTTCTTGTGCTCTTTCGAATGTGAGATGGGGCGTATTAATGGTGCTTGGTTGCTTTCTCCTGGGCTTGTTTCCAGTGCCTATAATGATGCTGCATCTCTTAGCTCATTAGTTTTCTGAAGCTTCTCTGCTTTTGTTTTCTTCTCATCGTGGTTAATTGTGAGCTTTTTTGGTCGTGTGAAATGCGAGGGATGATTAAAGGGGTTCCTCCTTTTTTGTGGGTTGATCGAGTTTGAACTTCGGTTCAGTTGCTTCTTTGGGATCTTATCTCTGTTGGTAAGCACGCATTATTCGTTTTCACTGTGACTCGAGAGCGAAGATTAGCGTATCTGCCGCATTTAGATTGCTTGATTTGTTGCTCGACTCCTGACATCTTCGATGGCGATCAGTAATTATGAAGATTCAAATTTAAAGTTGGTCATGTCCAGTCTCATCTCCAGAGTTAGACCAGGGACGAATGCTGGAGTGAAAACAGTTCACTGTAGATCACTTGAAGTAATGGATCAGGACAAGATTTTCAAGTGGGTATATGCTGATCTTGTCATCTTGGACTGTGATTTTCATATATAGTGTGAACCAGGTCTGGAGAATCATTCGTTACTTTTAGTTAGGTTGTCCTTGTTATTTGATTGGTGGTTATATAGCAGGTTTTCGCATCCTTCACCGGGATCGATGGTCATAACATTGTTGCAAACAAGACTGCAAGATGGAGAAGATGCAAATTCAGTATGTTGTTAAAGCCTTGTTATACGGAACATGTCATTTCTTACCTACGTATCATGTTTATGGTGAGTGATTATACTGTTCGATCTACTCAAACGACAGCCTGGCGCACGAGGCTTTCATCGATGCAAGGTTTGGAGAGGATCAATGTGTACAATCTTGTCATGAGCAAAATCATCCTATCACCGTATGGACAACATGCAAACTTAAGTTCAATTGTGGGGCTACTTGTTGAAGATTGAATACACATGACCATCAAGGGGGCCCATAAGAAGTGTAAATGTTTACACTTTGCAGTCTCCACCATGATGGCTTACGACTAAATGGTTAAGGTGATAGAAATATATTTGAGAAAAAAAAAACTAAAAGGGTTATATTGGTAGGATTGATGGGAAGTTTCAGTTTCCCTTATTTCTTTCTCCAACAGTTTTTTGAGTCGTATAGATCTTCTTTATTATTGCTCTTTCAGAAAGTTTTGGTACACATGCTGTTATTTATTTATTTTTATTTTTCTCATTTACTTTGTGTTCCTGTTATTTAGCTTGGTCCTTCTTCCCTATTAAATATGTCTGTTTATGGCATAGTAATCATTTCATTTTATCATGCAGATTGTCCCCTGGACTTTAGTTGGTCAAACTTCACCTTAGCGTCTTCTGCTTGCTCAAATCAAAATGAGCGAGGCTATTGCTGCCGTTATATTAATGCATTTGTTGCGATTTCTATTGCTCGATTTGCAAATGCAACTGGCAGGCTTGGAGTTCCGCCAGCATTCACTGAAGTCTGCCTTAGTTCCATTTCAGAAACCTTCGACTTATATGGCATTCCAGCTGATGCCACTGCTTTTTGTGGTTTGGGACCAAAAATTCGAGTTTCTTATCAATGCCAGGGTAGAACAACTGTGTTGGAAATGATGCAGTCCCCCAATTTTAGTGATGTTATTGAAACTTGTAATGTGCCCCTTTCATTAGATAATAGTTGCAAGAGGTGCCTAAACTCTGGCATTGTATACCTTCACCACCTCATAGCAATAGATGATAATGTCACATTAAGTGTCTGTCGCGATGCAGTTTTTGTGACACTTGCAAACCAAGGTGGCAAATTTTCTGCTGTTGATATGGCCACTTGCTTCTTTGGTGTTCAAGGGCTCACTGTTCTTCCAGGTTTGATTAATTTGAGATTTGACTGCATATATCTTTCGAGAGTAACACTTTAATTGTTCATATGTAGAGCCAGTTATTTATACATTTAGAACTACATTGGTTATGCTTGGATGACAAGTATGCAGTATGATTCCTTGAGATGATTTAAACCAGCTTGTTACAAATTTGGGAGTATGAGACATTGTGTTCGCCAATGAAATGTCTATTATGAAATGCGAGATTGCTATGACAAGACTTTCTTACTATTTGATTTTATGTTATAAATGATGGAATAAAGCTATTCATGAAAATTACAGCCGGTGAAATGAATTGGAGATGTTTTTCCCCATTATGTGGACCAATTAGCACTAAAATGGAAAAAGGCTAATATCATAACTATCTGCAAGGCTTTTTTTTTGGTAGACAAAAAGTGTGATAAATATAAGTGTTAAGCAAATAGAACAGAAAGATGTATGAATGATAGCCGTTGACATTAACCCCGTGAAAGTTCGATGTGAGATAATGGCATCTACATAGACCATTGGTGGTTCAACTGCCTAGAAAGGTGTATATTATGTGGATAGTCTAGGAGAGATAAAGACAGTAAACTGAGAATTTTTAGGCTGATGTCTGTTACAGCCTTAACAGGAATGTCACGGTTGTGTGTAACTTGTACTGAAAGTCACCACTATTGTTCGTCAGTCAGAGACATACCTAGTGATGCCAGGCTTTGTCATAGGAATGAAATTATGATGGGTTACACAAATTCTAAATCAAATCACTGGAAAGAGTTATAAAATAAAATTGCTTCTGCACCTTTAAGCGAACCCATGACATGGAAAGACTGCTGATGCTTCTGAAACAATTTGAGTGTTATTACATGATTTAATCTTATTGGCAGAATGACAATACTGTTTATTCTAATACTAAATGTATAATTATCATCTAACAGTTGTCAATTACTAGCTCAAGTGTGCCTTTTCAAATTACTGCATGTTTATTGGGTCTAAATTTAATTCACTTACGTTTTCCTTACTGCTTTAAAACTTTTCTCAAGTAAGTAAACCTGCTGATGACTTTTCAGTGTCATCCTCTGAATCATCTACACCTACATCTCCAAATTCTACATCTTCTCCAAGTTCTGTTTCTGCTCAAGCTCCGAGGCAACATCTAAATGCCATTCCTATCAACAAAGTTCATCACACCTACCACCTTACGCTGATTCCAGGAATTGGCATTGGGGTTATAGGGCTGACAATTCTGTTGCTTCTGATCTTGATAATGCTTATTCGTAAGAAAAGCAGAGAACTAAAAAATGCAGATACTCCGATAGAGAACTCATGGGATGCTTTCTCAATGCCAAGCACTCAAGTCCGGAGGTGTCAAGAAGGTTTATTTCTTGTCTGTACTCTCTCATATACATCTACTTAACATTTCAGTTCATTGTGCTAAAAAAGCCAGGCATTATAGGCTAAAAGCTTGCTTGATCAAAGTGAAAAGAACTATTTAGTGTAGAAGAATCAATGGAATATAGCTGAGAACAAATGGAATAGTAGAATCATTTAGGATTTCAGTAATGTTTCCTCATGTTTGTCTATAATTTCTAGCTAACGTTGGTAAACTGGATCCTTAACATTACTTTAGTTGGTTATCCTAATAAAATATTTTATGTGAAACATCTGTTATTCATTGAATTTTTACCTAAAGAAGGTTGATGGACTACAAACTCAATGAGTGATTCATAGTAAGTTAGCATAACTTGTCGGGTTTAAAGTTTATCTGTCTGATATATGCTCTCCTTTAGGTCCGTCAACAATGTTTCGAAGATTCACCTATGTGGAGATAAAGAAGGCAACAGAAAATTTCAGCACTGTTATAGGCAAAGGTGGGTTTGGAACTGTCTACAAGGCTCAATTTGCAGATGGCTCCATAGCCGCTGCAAAGCGTATGAACAAAGTTTCCAAGCAGGGCGAGGAAGAGTTCTGCCGGGAAATTGAGCTTCTTGCCAGACTGCATCATCGCCATCTTGTTGCTCTCAAGGGTTTTTGTGCTGAAAGAAATGAGAGGTGCAGATTTGATTTTGTAAATATGTGAAGATTTTACCTGAATGCTTATTTCCTTTGCCTCAATATTTTTCAGGTTTCTGGTGTATGAATATATGGAGAATGGAAGCGTTAAGGATCATCTTCATTGTAAACCTTCAATTCTTGTGGCTTTCTGTGCTCAAGTTACATGTTGTGTTGTTTCTTTACTTGGGTGCCATTTACTGATGCAGCATCAGGAAGGAATAGATTAAGCTGGAGGACTAGGTTACAAATTGCGATTGATGTGGCCAATGCTCTGGTGAATAATTAATATTTCCACAGCAAAGAAAAATTTTGGATATCTATGCTGAATGTTTGAGGTTTGCTTATCAAAGTTTGAGGTCTTCCATGTGGAGTTTCTTCTGCATTCTTTTTGGAACTCCCACTCCTCTATGACTCTATCCCTAGCTGATGGTGGATATAGCATTAATTTATTATGTATTTGGTTTACAAAATATGCATACTCGATTTGCAATTTCTTGTTGCCCTTTGCAGCTTTCCATTGTAGCTTATGCCACTACATTTAAAGAAGCATATCTAAACTCCCTTTTGAGCTTTATTTGATGCTTCTACATGAAATCACCTGATCCATTCT
This sequence comes from Musa acuminata AAA Group, assembly GCF_036884655.1. Classification (NCBI taxonomy): domain Eukaryota; kingdom Viridiplantae; phylum Streptophyta; class Magnoliopsida; order Zingiberales; family Musaceae; genus Musa; species Musa acuminata. Next base: position 49,178,315 of record NC_088346.1, on the reverse strand, counting down.
TTTCTGGAGTGAAGCCTGACTTTCTCTTTGAACTTCTTCCTTTTAAATATTTATAATGATTTGTCTGAATATTTATTGGAAAGGTCAAATTTCATGCAATATCTGTTACTGTGCTCCATTAACAAAATATTTTATACTTCTTGCACCCTGCATGCCACTTGATCCCTTTAGAATAAGTTTCCAGCTAAAGGGAAGCTTATCACTGTGTTCTTACGCAGAAGTCTGCTAGCGCCAGCACCATATGGAAACACATAGTGTCAGATTTGTATTATCTTTTCTGATATAAGTTGTGGCTTTGTAATTCATGAAAACTTGTGCGCTGACTGGAAACTTGTTATGGTTTGAGCTGTATGATAGAGCAGCTAGACAGAATTAATTCAACATGTCATTGGAAGGAACTTACTACCTATTAAGTATGATGTAAACCCATTGATGAACTCATTGTGAAATTCTCTGGCTGAGGGCTGCTAGCCGCCGGTAAAGAAGCACTTAATAAAATTCATATTCGGTGCTTGATTTATTTCCATTTCTGGTTATTGCAGTGGATTCACTGTTAGTACCATAAACTGTCATGGAATCTTGTGTGGTGATTGAAAACTGGATGCAGGTTGTATGCCATTCTTTTTGTCAAATGATAACACTTTTAAAATGCTTTTCTGAAACAGTTCCTATGTTGCAGGAGTATCTCCATTTTTTTTGTGATCCTCCCCTATGCCACAGAGACATAAAGTCGAGCAATATTCTTTTGGATGAGAAATTTGTGGCTAAGGTAAGTTATTATCATGCATTTTGATTCTGTCTTTTACTCGGTTTGGTGGATCACAACACTTGTTTGTATATAGGTTGCGGATTTTGGTCTTGCGCATGCTTCGAGAAATGGTGCCATCTGCTTTGAGCCAGTAAATACAGATATTCGTGGAACTCCAGGCATGTATCTTTGAGCCCTATCATAACTGCTCAAAACTTGTACCTGAAACTCCCATATAGCTGGATTAGAGTAAAACAAGATAACATATCTTAGAACAATGTGAGATGGATCCAACTCATCTACTTTGAAATCATTTAGTATACAAGTCATGGCAAATGACAAACAGAATGTTTGTGGAAGAAAGAGTCATGATCATAGAGGTATATGCCAGAAATGGTGATAATGATGGGTAGGGTGGTGGGAGGTGCGGTGGTGATCTGGTGCTGCTATGGTGGTAGACAAAGGCAACCGGAATGGTGGCTTTCAATTTGCTAATATTGGCAATTTTGTGTGCTGGCAGGTCAATTGCATGTGGAAATGTAAGTTAGAGGATCTAATTTATTGTAGAAATGGCATCTACAACCAAATTTCAATATTTACTGATATTCTTGTATTTGCAGTTGCAAAATTTTCCAAATACAGGTAGCCAGATAGTTTAGTTCATTTGCTTGCTTAATTAATCGTTGACACTTGGAACCTAGCTTGAGCTACGAATAGCAAGTAATGCATTTATCTCATAACCGCTGATTAGTTCTTGCTTGATGGAACAAACAGAAATTTAAATGGTTTTCTACAGCAAAAATAATCCATCAGTAGGAAAAAATGGTAATCCTTTTAAATATTTAACATACAGGATACATGGATCCTGAATATGTGGTGACTCAAGAGCTGACAGAGAAGAGTGATATATACAGCTACGGCGTGTTATTGCTGGAACTGGTGACCGGGAGGAGAGCCATACAAGAAAACAGGAATCTGGTCGAGTGGTCTCAGCAATTCATGGCAACAGATTCAAGGTTATCGGAATTGGTAGACCCCGCCGTTAGGGACTCATTTGATATTGAGCAGCTGCATATGGTGGTAGGGGTTGTGCGGTGGTGTACCCACAGGGAAGGGCGAGCAAGGCCATCGATCAAGCAAGTGCTCAGGGTGTTCTCCGAGCATTTGGATCCAGCGCAAAATGGCTTCTCTGGAAATGAAGGCAGCGATGGTTATGGCAGCGGGGGGACTAGCAAAGCAATAATACACAAAAACGAGGTGGTTCCTTATAGCGGTGACGGAAGGTGTCTACAATCGTCGTCGAGCACTTCGAGATCCTATTGTAGTCGGAGCGTCTTGCTGGAGAGTGGTTCGCCACAATCTCCCCCCGGCATGATCTCTCTTTAATTTCTCTCTTCTTTAGTTCTATCGCTATTATGTGGGTCATGGCTTTTTAATCAGAGGACAAGCTCAAAGACGAGTTGTAACAAAGCAAAGGTTTGGCGATGTTCCCGAACAATATAATCTGTTGGAGAAATGCTTAGAATTTCTGCAGCAGTTTAGATAGCTGAGAGTGCTGCAAATGTATATGCTTGTAGCTTCTGGTGCTTTTGACGAGGTTGCGTTTGTATCTGATTATTATGGATGAGTGTAACTATTACGATACCTATTTATTTCTTTTTTTGTGAATTTTTATTTTTATTTGCTGTATATGGTTTTATTTATTTATTTATTTATTTTATTTTATTTTATACTTTGCTGTTAATTTTAGCTGCATAGAATTAAAACATACCTGTAGAGATGTTGTGGTTGTCTTAATTATTTCGTGGATGATGGCACATCCCATAATGTTTGACGTAAGAATCGTTTCCACTTGACGCCACAATCTTATCAACGGACGCTTAGTCTTTCTTGCATGAAGTGTCCGCAACTCGGCATGTGAAGAACCGACAGCATAACTTGCACGCAAAAGGTGACGATCAAACATTCTACAATTTTGTGTCGAAATGTCAGCATCATTTCATATCGTCTCATCGGTAAAATACATCATAAGATCTCAATTATATAACACCAAATCCACATTTAGGCATTATGTCTCCCACAAGAACTACTCTTCTGATGTGCTTCCATTTAAAGAGATATATATACCCTCGTGCTTCGGATGCTGTATTATATATATGATGGCCTACCTAACATGCAGATGATCCAGAGCTGGATGATGTAATGATTGAGCCATCGCCCAACGGCAGGGAAGTCAAATCGGTGGTCTCCATCTAACTAGCGATTCACAACCTGCTCTTAAACCAACACATAAATCATCTTCAATCCCAATCATTTAGTCAACAGTCAATCAATGATGCAATCCCTAAAATAAACCCGAACGAAGTGTAGCTGTAAGCAACAGAGGACAAAAGTCGTCGCCGTAATTTTGCACCAATTCAGAAGCCAATCGAGTGAGAGCAAAGAGGGCCCCACTCGGTGGTCCCCGTTCATAATGCAGTCACCCAACGATACCAACAATGTGGTCCCAGCAATGTGATGGATGTTTCACCACTTAATGGACTCCTACGTGGTGGTTGGTGGTCCCTCTCAGGGAAGCCTCCAACCATCTCAGCTCATCCCCTCGCCTCCATGATTGAGCTTCGCCAGCATGGCGATGGCTTTCACCGTGAGAATTTTGTTCTTGGGATCGATGATTGTGATATTTCTTGCACGGCCATTAGATTAGATGTTTACTTCTGTTATATATCGCCATCGTTTTCTGCAATCGGACATCGCTGTAATCTAAAAGCTTCGAGTCAATTCTTCCAATCATTGCCAATGAAAGACTAGATAGCTTATCTCTCGCTTCGACTTCTCTCTCGATCTTCGTCGTCTCCGGTCGCAGTCACCTTCCACGGTCGATCAAAGTGAAAGAGAAGACGAAGAAGATGCTCGTGGTGGTGGCGGCGGTGAATTAAGAAGAAGGAAGAGGAGGAGATAATCTCTTAGACGACATGGCAAAACGATGCGTATTTAATCCTTTTCTTCTCCATCGACCGAGACCATAATCCAGCAGTAGAACAGTCCGACAACGGATCGGTGTTTAAGCTGTCACCGTGCTGTTCTTGTTGGCTTCCCACCTAATGTGACGTTGCACTCATGCACGTTACACGGTCTTTGCCTGTCGACACAGGGCACAGTTTAATGGTGATCGGCCAACCACCCTTCTCCTTCAATGTGTGTGCGCCTTTTGGTTCCAACATCACCTCAGAGAAGGGGAGTCCTGTGATCGTGTGAATGGAGCCCTCTTTGTCCCAGTCCTTCGTCCGTCCTGATGATAAGGAATTCCCTTTCGATCCTCGCATCTGTCGACGTACGTGCTCCTCGGTGACTGGCGAGTAATAGCATACCCTCGACTCTGCGGTGATTGCGGGCTGGCACGGCATGCATGGAGATTGAGGCAGCATCGACGAGGGTTATCTGCTGTTGGTATGGAACGATAAAAATACTTGTGCGCGTTTAAAGCGAGGCGAGCACGGAATGGCCCGTGTACGTGGATCGATGGAGACCGGGACATGGGTGTTGCAGAGGAACACGCCAATTGCATCTCTACCACAAGGGTTGGTATCAAAGGAATGAATGGGCGGGCGCCACCCTCCACCGATTTCTCCGTTTGTAGCTGCTATCGCGATGCAATGGAACCGCCAGATTCGCCCATCACTCTCTTATATCTCATGCCTTGTGCAGTCCTGAAGTCGTCAATCGAGACGCATCCCCATCTCCATGGCGCTTCTCGAGTCCTTCCTCGGGATGTTGTGGATGCTGCTCGCCGCATCCGCCGTATGCTTGTTGGCATCGACGTCGGCTGATGTCGACACCTACATTGTTCACATGGACTCCGCCGCCATGCCGAGCGTCTTCTCCGGCCGCCGTAGCTGGTACGCTGCCACTCTTGCTGCCACCGCAGACGCCTCGGACGCCATCCCCGCGGACGAGAAGATCGTGTACGTGTATGACAACGCCATTCATGGATTCAGCGCGCGGCTCTCCTCGGCGCAGCTGGAGCAGCTCAAAAAGTCGCATGGCTTCCTGTCGTGCTCCCGCGACGCGCCCGTCAAGAAGGACACGACCCACACCTCGGACTTCCTCGAGCTCAGCTCCAGCGCCGGACTATGGCCGGCCTCGAACTACGGCGACGACGTCATCATCGGGGTGCTGGACACTGGGATATGGCCCGAGAGCGCCAGCTTCCGGGACGACGGCATGACCGCCGTTCCGTCCCGGTGGAGGGGCGCGTGCGAGCAGGGCACGGCCTTCAGCTCGTCGGCGTGCAACCGGAAGCTCATCGGCGCCCGGAGCTTCAACAAGGGGCTCCTCGCCAGCGACCCAAACCTGACCATCGCCGTCAACTCCCCCCGGGACACCGACGGTCACGGCACGCACACATCGTCCACCGCCGGGGGGAACTACGCGGAGGGCGCGTCGTTCTTCGGGTACGCGTCCGGCGTGGCGCGGGGCATGGCCCCCCGCGCGAGGCTGGCCATGTACAAGGTCCTGTGGGACGAAGGAGCGGTCACGTCGGACATCATAGCAGGGATAGACCAAGCCATATCCGACGGCGTCGACGTCATCTCCATGTCGTTCGGCCTGGACGACGTCGCTCTGTACGAGGACCCGATCGCCGTGGCCTCGTTCGCGGCCGTGCAGAAGGGCATATTCGTGTCGACGTCGGCAGGGAACGAAGGCCCATTCTTAGGCTTCCTTCACAACGGGACGCCGTGGGTCCTGACCGTCGGCGCCGGCACCGTCGACCGGGAATTCGCGGCCGTGATCGGCCTCGGGGATGGCACCCTCGTCATCGGGCAATCACTCTATCCGGGAAACCCTGCGACGCTGAAGCAGATGCCCATGGCCTTCCTGGGGTCCTGCGACAACACCACCCTGCTCAAGAAGACTCGCCACAAGATAGTGGTCTGCGAAGCGGATGAGTTGGGCGGTGCCGTCCAGTATCTTCGGTACGCCAAAGTGGACGCAGGCCTTTTCATATCCAACGACTCCTTTGCGCAGTTATACAGCCAATTTAGCTTCCCTGCGGCCATCATAAGCCCACAAGATGGCCCGACCATCTTAAACTACATCCAGAGGAGCTCTGAGCCCAAAGCCACCATAACGTTCCGGCTGACGGTATTGGGCACCAAGCCCGCGCCGACGGTGGCTACCTACACCTCGCGAGGGCCGTCGGCGAGCTGCCCTAACGTACTGAAGCCCGACGTGGTGGCTCCGGGATCCCTCATCCTGGCGTCGTGGGCGCAGAACTCGACGGTGGGGAGGGTCGGCACGCACAAGTTGTACAGTCCATTCGCCATCGTCTCGGGAACGTCGATGGCCTGTCCCCACGCGTCCGGCATCGCCGCTTCGCTCAAGGCCGCACGCCCCGGGTGGAGCCCGGCGGCCATCAGATCGGCTCTGATGACCACCGCAAGCCATTTGGACAACACCGGGGCGCCCATCAAGGACATGGGGAACGGAAACAAGCCGGCGAGTCCACTGGCAATGGGTGCGGGGCATATCGACCCCAACCGGGCGCTGGAGCCCGGCCTCGTCTACGACGCCGGCACCGAGGACTACGTCAACCTCCTGTGCGCCATGAACTTCACCAGCAAGCAGCTGAGGACGATCACCGGAACCGCTACCGTAGATTGTTCGAACCCGACGTTGGATCTCAACTACCCGTCCTTCATCGCCTACTTCGACCCAAACGAGACATCAGCGAGCGCTCCCTCGGTCCTCCAGTTCCGTAGGACGGTGACCAATGTCGGGGATAATCCGGTGGCGACCTACACTGCCAAGCTCGCGGACATCAAGGGCTTCACCGTCAGTGTGGTGCCAGAAAAGCTGTCCTTCATGGAGAAGTACCAGAAGCAGAGCTTCACCTTGACGCTGAAGGAGAACACGAGGGAGAAGAAGGATGCGGTGCGTCATGGTTCGTTGACTTGGGTGGACGACAAGGAGAAGTACGTAGTTAGGAGTCCTATAGTGGCCACCACCGCAAGTCCCATCAGCCTGTAGACGGTGAGGGGGGAGTGATATTAATAATCCCCCCAACTTGACCCATTGTTTACACACTAATTAATGCAAATACACTTCAGGGGATGTCTACATTTGGCTTTCTTCGACTTGCGTTTTCCTCTTGTAGATGAAACAATACGTGCTCGATTACCCATTGCTTGATCCAAAGAGTCATAACAACGCTAAGAACTCGAGGAACAACACATCCTCCACAGATACATGTATATATATCACATGTAGGATCCAAAGAAAGAAGAAGAAGAAGGGTTGTTGTCGTACGACGTGGCTTTATCTTCTCGGCCTTTATTACTGCCTGTGGCTTTTGAGCTAATGGGTGCAGCGGCGGACCGCACTGCGGGCGCCTATTTTGTTCGTTCCGAGCATCGAACTCCGGTCGTCTTTACCGTTTGCCTGTTCTTCGCAGCACCAATCATCGATGGGAAGAAGAGGAGGCGATGCTAAAGGCCAACTGTTAGATTACAAGAAACGAGAAATCTAAATTAGATTTTGGAGTTACGTAAGAGAAATCTATTAATTATAAGATTTAGGTAAGAAAATATCATGGATTTGAGTTTGAATTAAGATAGAACGTATGGACGCCCATATTGTGGAAAGAGGGCACTCGATGACGGGCCTTTCTCTGGAAAAGATGTATGGATGCGTGTCCGCCTCGGCTTAGCTCCTTTTATGGCCACCGAAGGCGCAGGAAAGCAACACAAATGAGAGCAGGCACGGCGGGGGCCAGCAGAACCTGCCTCGATCCGTGGGAAAGGAGTCAACGTAGCAGAGGAGAAAGCAGAGAGAGATGGAGGAAGAAAATCCACAAGTATTCCTTCCCCATCCCTTCTTCCCCATTCGACTTAGCCTGGGGCCAGCAGAACCTGCCTCGATCCGGCTTAGCCCTGTTCTACGCTTGGATTCAAGTATTCCTTCCCCATCCCTTCTTCCCTTCCCCATCCCTTCTTCCCCATTCTCTTTTTATGGATGGGGAAGAAACAATAAAAATAAAATACTAATTAAAAATAATTATTTCAATTAAAAAAATTGATATAGTACTTAAACAAAAAGATAAACATCGAACGCTTATCAGATATTTCAAGTATATATTCTTTATCTTGTTTCATGAAATATGATCATATTTATAGGATATAGTGGTAACTACCTCATTCCACCATGTCACCAGAGTTAGGTGTAGAAACTATCATATAATTTTTAGATCATGGACTATTTCTTAAAACATATCTATAACTATTTAGAATATGATAACTACCTAGATAACTATTATGAATCAATTCTTAATACTCTCATTCATAGTTATATACGTCGATTTACGATATGAAATAAATATGCTTTTGAACTAAAAGCGACTTGGTGAGAATATCTGTAACTTGTTCATCTGTTCCACAATACTTCATTGTTATGACTATTTGTCACAAGATATCGGGTAAAATGATAGCGTATCTTTATGTGCTTTGTTCTTCTATGAAATGTTGGATTCTTTGTCATTGTAATTGTGGCTTTGTTGTCACAAAATATTTTCGTTGTTTCTTTTTTTTTTTTATGAAGATCTTCAAGAAGTATTTTAAGCCATATTGCTTGACAAGTTGCTGATGTTGCAGCTATATATTATGCTTACGATATTGATAACGTAGTTGTTGCTTGATTTTTTTAAACTCCAAAATATAGCTACTGATCCGAGGCTAAAAATATTGTTTGAAGTACTCTTTCTATCATCTAAAGCTTCTGCCCAATCAAAAACCAAATAATTTATATTTAAAATTATGAGAATACCAAATACCAAGTTGTAGTAATATAACGTAGAATTCTTTTAACAACTCCGAGATGATGTTTGCTTGAGCTATGTATAAACCTGGATACAACACTAATAGAGAAGATAATATCTGGTCAAGTATGAGTTAGATAAATCAAACCTTCAACCAAACTTCTGTAGTATCTTGCATTTGTCAAACATGTACCATCTTCAAGTTTTAATTTCTCATTTACATTCATGGGTGTTGCTGTAACTTTACAATTAATCATATTAGATTTTTTGAGTAGATCCATTACATACTTTCTTTGTAAATAAAAATTCCATTAGATCCTTGCGTCACTTCCAACACAAGAAAATAGTACAGTAGACCTAGATCTAATATTTCAAATTTATTCATCATGTATTTTTTAAATTCTGCCATAAAAGAGTTAGATGAACCCATATATATAATATCATCAACATAGAAGCAAATCATTAGGATATTATATTCACTTTCCTTCTTTAGATAAAGAGTAGGTTTATTATTGCTACTTTGAAATCCATTTTGATGATAATAATAATCAATTTTACTGTACCATGCCCTTGGAGCTTGTTTAAGCCCATAAAGAGTTTTTCTTAACTTGCACACCTTTTCTTCATGTCCTTTTAATAAAAAAACCTTCAAGTTGAGTAACAAAAATCTCTTAGTGTAAATCTCTATTTAAAAATACAGATTTCACATCAAATTAATAAACAGGCCAACTCGAGTGAGCAGCTAAAGCTAAGAAAGTTCTCACGGTTTCGAATCTAGCAACCGGAGAAAATATATCATCAAAATTAATACTTTGTTGTTGTGAATATCCTTTCACCACAAGTAAGCCTTATGCTTTTGGATACTTCCATCTGTATTAAACTTTATTTTGAATACCCATTTTAATCTAATATTTTTTTTTCTTTCGGTAGATCCATTAGCTTCCAAGTTTTATTCTTCTCAATTGATTTGATTTCCTCCTTCATTGTTTTTCGTCATTCTTCTTTTTTAACTGCTTTCTAAAAAATGTTGAGTCATAAATTTCTATTAGTGATTTGAATTTTTTTAAAGGGGTTTCATCTGAGGGATTAGAATTTGCACTGGGTGAGGTTGACGATGAATTTTTTGGAGCAGGATTTATCATTTGATTTTGTAGAGTTTCTAGTTCTGCTGGAATCTAAATTTATGTTCCACCTTTATTGGTCTCCAAATTCTAACTTATCCTTTCATCAAATATAATATTTTTATTAATAATAACTTTGCCACTAACATGATTATATAATCGATATGCTTTGGATTGTAAAGAATAACCAATTAAGATGTATTTTTTAGATTTTTCATCAAGTTTGTGATGGTTTTATGAATTTATTGAAGCATAAACAATACAACTAAAAATTCTTAGATGACTTACACTTGGTTTCACACCATACCAAGCCTCAAAAGGAGTTTAATTTATAACAACCTTTGTTGATGAAATATTCAATAAATAAACTGTTGTTGTAGTTGCTTCTGCTTAAAACTGATTTGAAAAGTGTTTTCTTTTAAGCAAACTTCTTGTCATTTCAATGATAGTTCAATTTTTACGTTCACCTCACCTATTTTACTATGGTGTATATGGTGCTGCCAATTCTCTATGAATACCATTTCATCATAAAAAGAATTAAATGTATTAGATAAAAATTCATCACCTCTATTTGTCCGAAGTGTCTTTATATATATATATATATATATATATATATATATATATATATATATATATATATATATCACTTTGTCTTTTTACAAGTGTCTTGAATTTTTGAAAATTATCAAATATTTCAGTTTTCTATTTCAGAAAATATACCCAACTGATATTGACTTCCACCAAAATATTGACTTCCACCAAATGATTTTGTATTCATAAGTTTACATAAGTCATCATAAATTAATTCAAGATAATTAGATGTTCTCCATACTTTTTCAATAGGAAATGATTTTTTACTTTGTTTGCCATAAATACATCCTTCACATATATTAATTTTGGGCAATCTGAAAATCATTTTTTTTTATTTAACAACTTCAAATTCTAAAATGTCATAAATTAGATTCATTCTTTTATGTTGTGACAAGAGCATGCTTTTCAATATTTGAAGCATAAGTGGAAACATCTTATTTTGCATCATGCAAATATTTACCATAATAAAATCAGATTTTTTATTTTTAATAATGCATAAACCATCATCAAATATAACTGAATATTCATCATCTATCAATTGCCAACACTCAACAAGTTATGCGATAAACTAGGAATAATGAAAACATTATTGATGAGGGTAATAATGATGACAAGACTCGGGTTAACGTCAGCTGCCCCAGATGATGTCTCGATTGATCTGACCCCGCTTAGTCAAATGGATTGGAACGTCAACCGAGGCACATTAAACATCCTGCTCAGGCTCGGTCGTTCACGCCACGCTAACACCAGTGTCAAACGCTACCAGGAACCCGAGCCTGCCCCATGCAAGTGGGCATATCAGGAAACAGTAAGCTTCCCTATAAATACCCTCACGTCCTGAACGAGGAGAAGGAGGAGAACTTAGCTAAAGAAACCCCCCACGACTATCCACTAACTTGATCGTCGGAGGGGTCGGGTCGAGCCTCCTGACCCGACCTGTGTGCATGGACGAAGACGGAGCTCCTTCCCCCGAACACCCAGACGAGGAACCTCCACCCCCCGGAGAAGCCCGGCGAGCTCCGACGCGACTCGATCAGCACGACCGACCGCCTCGGCAATCCAGAGGGACGCCGAACGAGATCCCCCATCATTCGGACCCGAACCCAGTCGCGTCGGCCCCGAGGCCACGACTCAAGGTTGTTCACCTCAATATTTTGGCGCTAGAGGAAGGGCCCGAATGTCAAGGGATCGTCCGATCGGCTCAGATGAGCTCGCGGCTGAGGGGTCACACCCAATCGGAGCTCCGGGGGAACACCCCCTGCGTGAAGAACCTCGAGCCGAGCACCCCGCCGTGACCTCAGAGCGCCATTGGCGGTTATTCAACGACCCGGGATGGTCACCGCCCGAAGGAGCCCCAGCCGACCCGTCGCATGTGTCATCCGAGGCCTTTCAGGACCTCACTCATCATGTCCGAGCTCTGAGGGGTATGGTGCAAACTATTATCCCGCTCGTTTCTCATCCGGCGCACTCGCCTGTGATCCAACCACTGTGGCAACAGGAGCCGCCCGTTTGAGCCCACACGCCACTTCCGAAGTTCCCCACTTCGCCTCGGGTCCGATCGGCCCCACTCGGGGATCGAGTGATGGAAAACTCGAGCGACCGCCCGGAACCCGAGGCATTATCTTCGGATTCAATAGACTCTCTACGAGCCCAGCTACGCTTTGTCAGTCAGTGGCTCGATGAAGTGGAGAAGGAGGTTCGCAGGTCAAAGGGAGAGCTCGGGGAGGACGCACACCAAGGGTCTCCGCTCGCGCCCGAGATACAAGATCAGACAGTCCCCCCGAACTTCCAGCTCCCCTCTTTGGACGCATATGATGGCTCCACCGATCCAACGGACCACGCCGCCACTTTTCATGCCCAAATGGCGCTGTATGGAACCTCTGACGCTTTGATGTGCAGGGCGTTTCCCACGACCCTGAGGGGGCCAGCCCGCACATGGTACAACAGTCTGAAGACCGGGACGATCGCCTCCTTTGATCAGCTCGTAAAAGACTTCGAGCTTAGCTTCCTGGCCTACGCCCAACCAAAGCCGTCTGTTGCACTACTCCTCGGACTCAACTAAAGGGAGGACGAGCCCCTCTCCTATTTTGTGAATCGCTTTACAACACAAATCCGGGGGTTGCCGGACGCTCATCCGTCTCTATTTTGTGAATCGCTTTACAACACAAATCGGCCGCACACTACCTGGGGTCACTGCTACACATCCAACCCTTCTTAGTTGCTAAACTCCACGATTCCCACACCCTTGGCAACGAACCGGCAAAATGCCCGGCTGGGAAAGTTTCTCGAAGCCGAAGCCATGCCTCGGACCCCCCTTTACAGTAACCGATGCATAGCTTCCTTCGGGGAGGAATATGATGAGGGTAATAATGGCGTCAAGACTCAAGTTGACATCAGTTGTCCTAAATGACGCCTCGGTTGATCTGACCCCGCCTAGTCAAATGGACCGGAATGTCGACCGAGACATATTAAACATCCTGCTCAGGCTTGATCATTCACGCCACGCCAACACCAGTGTCAGATGCTACCAGGAACCCGAGCCTGTCCCCTGCAAGCGGGCACATCAGGAAACAATAAGCTTCCCTATAAATACCCTCATGTCCTGAATGAGAAGGAGGAGAACTTAGCTAAAGAAACCCCCTACGACTATCCACTAACTTGATCGTCGGAGGGGTTGGGTCGAGCCTCCCGACCTGACCTGTGTGTAGGGACGAAGATGGAGCTCCTTCCCCCGAACACTCAAGCGAGGAACCTCCACCCCCCTGAGAAGCCCGACGAGCTCCGATGCGACCCGATCAGCACGACTGACCGCCTCGGCAACCCAAAGGGATGCCGAACGACATCCCCCATCATTCGGACCCGAACCCAGCAGCGTTGGCCCCGAGGCCACGGCTCAAGGTTGTTCACCTCAACAATTATCAAGGTATTTTACCTTCCCTTGATTTATCTTCACCTCAATTATTCCTTTCCCTTCCACTTGGATTTGTTTGTTATCTCCAAGTCTAACTTTACTTATGAGTTTCATCAATATATCTAAACATTGATTTTATGCATGACATATGATTAAAATATCCACTATCCAAAAATCAAATATCATTTGAGTTATCATTAACTTATGAATGAGTCATAAACAACTTACTATTTTCTTTATTTTCTACCACATAGCTTCCTCTTCCTCTTCCTCTTCCATTTTTTCTACCATGAAATCCTCCTCTGCCATGTCCTATTGATTTTTTGTCTTCTTTTGAAGTATAAGACTCTCCCTTTACTTGAAATACTTTTTTTTTACTTTTTTCAAATGACCTGTTCAACCTTGCTTCATGTGCTTGCAAGGAACTCATTAATTCATTAAATGAAAATATAGATAAATCTTTTGACTCCTTAATTACGGTAATAATATGATCAAATTTCAAAGTTAAACTTCTCAAAACTTTTACAATAATTATATGATCAGGAAGATGTTCAACATAAGATTTCATTTGACTAATAATTTCAATCACTCGAGAAATAAAATCTTGCACTGATTCATTACTTTTTATGAACAAAATTTCGAACTCACGACGAAGGGTTTAAAATTTCACCATAATCACTCTTAATAAGCATTAAAATTCATTTTGAAATATCAACCAAGCTTGCTTTGAGGTTGTCGCTGTTGTAATTCTTGAGAAGATTGTCTCATGTACAACTTGTTGAATGAAAAACAATGTTTTGGAGTCTTTTCTATTTTCCCTCGACCTGATTTCTTCATCTGGATCTGCATATCCATTTTTTATTAAGTCTCAAAGATCTTGAGAGTTGAATAGAGTTTTCATCTTGATACTTCAAAATTTATAACATTTGTCCGAGAAGATAAGAATAAGGGGTTGAGATATGGAATTGCCATTGAAAACCATAATGTCCGGTTCAGATTGAAACTTAGCTGCTGATACCACAAATATTGGGGATAGAGGAGCAAGGAAATGATAAAAATAGAATACTATGATATAATTGAAAAGAATAATTTCGAAGAAGAAAATTGATATAGTATTTAAACAAGAGGATAAACATAGAACACTCACAAGATATTCCCAAGTGTATATTCCTTATCTTGTTTCATGAACTATGGTCCTATTTATGGGACCTAGTGGTAACTATCTCATTGAGTTAGGTATAGGAACTACTCTACAACCTCTAGATCATGGTTCACTTCTTAAAACATGCCTATAACTACCTAGAATATGGTAACTACCTATATAACTACTATAAATCAATTCTCAATCCTTCTTCTCCATAGTATAAATCATTAAAATATTTAACCCTATTCACCCTATGCGGCGCATCCTCTCCTGTCGTCGTCGTCATCGTCGTCATAGAGGTAGATTGTAAGAGCGGAAGAAATGGATGATTACCATGGGAAACTCCTCTTCAGGGCTCTCCTCATCGTCTTCTTATCGGGCATGCATCGATTTCTTTAATCCCATTCTATTGACGATCTTATTCGAATAGACCCTCCTATGTTCTTAGTCTGCTTTATGCATCTCCTGGTCGTGAGGGAAGTCAAGGTTGTTCTTTGATCGGCGGCTTGCTTTGGAGATACCTAAGGGTTTTTGGTTGTCAGGAGCTGTTGGGAAGAAACCTGTTAAAGCGGAATAATTCTTTCCCTCTTTGTGTATCAAAATAGGTTTCTCATCAAAATACCAACTTGATATCCAAATGCAAATATCAACCAGCACAACATAAACAATAGAGCAAAAAATCAATCACACAGTGAAACCAAATCTTTTAACATGGAAAACCCAATGCGAAAAAAACCACGGGACCGTAGTCCATCTCAAACTTCCACTATCAATAATAATGATAACAGGTTTATAGTAGGTCTTCTCTAGAATAACTAGAGGATCAGAATAACATCAAGAATATAGATCTTGATTCAAGAATAGCATATCTTCATCTTACAGCATATCTTCATCATGTAAGATAGATCTCCTCAAAAGAGAATTCTATGTCTCACATAGTAGATATCATAGGAAAGTACCTTAAAGAGAGTAAACTGCAGATCAACACCATTAGGATTGTAGAGTTTGCTACAAGAATTCTCCACATAAAATTTGAACCAAAATTAACAATGTTTGACCACATATCGTCAAGCAAAAACTCAGAAATCTAATCTTTCTCTCTCCTCTTTCTTCTGGACGCCGCATGCGTTCACTGTATCCACACACACTGCCATTTGCCTTTTCTCTCTTGATTTCTTTGATTTGGGCTCATGGCCTAAATTTGTCCAAGCCCACATATGGACTGGACCAACAGGAGCAGAGGCGGCGGAGGGGGCGAGAGTGTTCACCGTAATCAACTACTGCAAGACGACGATATGGCCAGGGATCACGCTGGAGAACAGCTTCAACGGCGGCGGGTTCCCACTGAAGCCCGGGGAGTCGGTGGTGTTCACAGCGCCAGTGGGATGGGTGGGACGCATCTGGCGGCGAACCGGGTGCGACTTCGACCGGAACGGGAACGGCTCGTGCCAGACCGGCACCTGCGGCTCCGTCCTCAAGTGCTCCGCCTCCGGCCAGACCCCCACCACCCTGGTCGAGTTCACCCTCGCCCCCTTGGACTTCTACGACGTCAGCCTCGTCGACGGCTTCAACCTGCCCCTCACGGTGACGCCGGTCAACGGGCAGGGTGGCCACTGCAGCTCCGCCGGCATGAAGTGTCCGCGACTCGACATGTGAAGAACCGACAGCATAACTTGCGCGCAAAAGGGTGACGGTCAAACATTCTACAATTTTGTGTTGAAACAACAGCATCATTTTAAATCGTTTCATTGGTAAAATACATCATAAGATCTCAATTATATAACACCAAATCCACAATTAGGCGTTTAAGTCTCCCACAAGAATTACTCTTTGGCTCTTCCCGTTCGCTGTTGTGCTTCCATTTAAAGAGATATATATGCGCAGACATCTGACCCTCGTGCTTCGGATGCTGTATTATATAATGGCCCACCATAAATATCTTGTGAGAGCAAAATAAACCCGATCATTTAGTCAACAATCCCAATCATTTAGTCAACAATCAATCAATGATGCAACGTATAAAATAAAACCCGAAGGAAGTGTAGCTATAAGCAACATGCATCCACATTATCATGAAATCACGAGGGCCAGAGGAGCACTGCACCAATTCAGGAGCCAAAATCAAGTGAGAGCAAAGAAGGCCCCACTCGGTGGTCCTCCTCGTTCATAATGCAGTCTCCCAACCATACCAACAATGTGATGTTTCACCACTTAGTTGACTCCTACGTGGTGGTTGGTGGTCCCTCTCATGGAAGCTTCCAACCATCTCAGCTCATCCCCTCGCCTCCATGATGGAGCTTCGCCAGCATGGAGATGCTTTTACCTTGAGAATTTTATTCTTGGGATCGATGATTGTGATATTTCTTGAACGGCCGTTTGATGTTAACTTCTGTTATATCGCCATCGTTTACAATCGGGCATCGCTGTAATCTAAAAGCTTCAGGTCAATTCTTCCAATCGTTGCCAATGAAAGACTAGATAGCTTATCTCTCGCTTCGACTTCTCTCTCAATCTTCGTCGTCTCCGGTCGCAGTCACCTTCCACGGTCGATCGAAGTAAAAAGAAGCAGAAGACGAAGATGCTCGTCGTGGTGACGGTGAATTAAGAAGAAGGAAGAGGAGAAGATGATCTCTTAGACGACATGGCAAAACGATGCGTATTCAATCCTTTTCTTCTCCATCGACCGAGACCATAACCTTGCAGTAGAACAGTCCGACAACGGATCGGTAGTTAAGGTGTCACCGTGCTGTTCTTTTTGTCTTCGCATCTAATGTGACGTTCTACTCATTCGCCTAATGTGACGTTGCACTCATTCACGTTACACGGTCGTTGCCCGTCGACGAAGGGCACAGTTTAATGGTGATCGGTCAACCGCCCTTCTATTTCAATGTTTGTACACCTTTTGGTTCGAACATCACCTCAGAGAACGAGAGTCCTGTGATAAATTAAAATATGATGATAAAATGTAATTAAATTAATTGAATATAATGTCTATTTATACATACTAGAAAAAAAAATTTTCTCAATTGATTAATAATATTTCTTTATACAGTAGAAATTTTTTTTATCTGCTATCATGTCCCTACAAAATTGAGCTCCCATCAAGAATACAGATCTTAGGCGATGTAATGAAAACAGTTTATGATGAGAAGTTTCCTGAGTGAATATGCTAGTTGATCAGCCATATGAACATGAGAAACACATGGTTGATATATGACAATTTGATTTCGCACGAAATGGAAGTCGATGATAATATGTTTCATGCGTGAGTAAAACACTAGATTGATGTATAAGTATGTAGCTTCAAAAATATTATAATATATTATAGGAGTAAGGGTAGAGTTGACATTAAGTTCCTTGAGTAATTCGTGATCCAATTGAGTTCAGTAGCAACAATGACGATGGTATGTTATTCAGCTTTAGTTGTAAACTTTGTAACTATCTTTTATTTCTTAGAACTCCAACTGATTATATTAACTCTAAGGAAGATAATATACCCCGACATGGATATTCGATTATCATAGTTCCTTGTTCAATCAATATCAATAAAAGCATAAAGATAAAGTGGGGTATGTTTGGTGAGAAAGATGTCATGATTAAGGATCCCTTTAAGATAACACAAAATTCGTTTGACTGTAGACCAATGCATAGTATATAGTTGATGTATGAATTGTGATAATTTATTGATTGCAAATGAGATATCTGGATGAGTGAGAGCCAAGTACTGTAAGGAGCCAAGTATTTATTGGTATTGAGTAGAGTCTGTAGTATGACTTTCATCACATAATTTGAGTGATTCACTAGTAGAGAGAGGAGTTGTAACCTCTTTTGCATCCTGCATGTTTATCTTTGATAATAAATCCTGCATATACTTTTTTTGTGATAGGAAGAGACCAGAAGATATAAATATTGCTTCTACTCCTAGAAAGTAGCGTAATGTTCCTAGATCTTTGAGAGAGAATCGATCGGCCAATTGTTTTAGGAATGCTTGAATCTCCCAAAGATCATTGCCCGTGATAATAATATTATCCACATATACCAGAAGATATATTTAGCCTCTATTTTGTTATCATAGGAATAACGAGGTATCAGATATAGAGTTAGTGAAGCCAGTTGTTATAAAAAATGAGCCAAGTTTAGTATACCAAACTCTTGGAGTTTGATGAAGTCCATAAATTACTTTTTGTAGTTTACAAACATGCCTCAGATATTGAGGATGAACGAAGCTAGGAGGTTGTTGTACGAAGACATCTTCGGTCAGAGTCTCCTATAAAAAGGCATCGTTAATATCCAGTTATCATAGGTGCTAACCTTTTGAGATGACCAAACTCAGAATAAGTCAGATTATTATCAGTTTAACAACATGATTGAATATCTCTGTGAAGTCAACACTAAGTCATTGATGAAACTCTTTGACTACCGGACGTGTTTTATATCTAACAATGGATCAGTCTGGGTTCCACTTAATTTAAAAGATTCATTTACACCCGATAATGTTTTGTTAGTGATGAAAGGATAATATAGTCCATGTAGAGTTACGGAGGAGGGCATCATATTCTTCACACATCGCTTTAAGTAGAGTTAAGGATATTTTTTAGCTTTAAGTAATTGTGGTAGGTTCATTGACTTCAGAGGAGGAGTTTGCTATAGCATATAGGTCAAGGGCTTGACGTGGTTTAAAAATACCACTTTTGGAGTATGTTGTTATTGGATGTCTAAGGGCTATGGAAGTGGTAGGTTGTGTTGTTGGTATAGTCGGTGGTGAGTCACTGACACGAGCTAGGCCAGCCTGCAATGCTTCAATGTCACTAGGTCTAAGAGAAGGTAAAGTCAATGGCAATGTTGCCCAGGATATTGCTTCATCAATATGGGAAACTTGTAAAGAAGGGAGTAGAGAAATAATGAAGGGAGTGAGAAACCGTTGAACTGAAGTAATAGTAGTGTGTGGATCTTGAGGATAAGGACTAGACGGTGTTGTGGGAGGTTCGTGTGATGGGATTGGAGAGATACTCTAGTGATATATGTTTATTGGAGTAGCATGTAAGGTATAATACTCATAAATTTGAAAGAAAAAGGTAAATTTCATAAAATATAATATGACATAACATAAATACTTTTTGAGTTCGGGGTTCATAGTATCAGAAAACATTATGTTCAAAAGAGTATCATATAAAAATGCAAGGCTTAGATTATGGTGTTAGCTTATGTGAAGCATAAAGACGTAATCATAGATAACATAGACAACCAAAGACTTTAAGTTTTTAAAAGTTTGGAAACTTATGGAATAATTTTTCAAATAGTGATTGATATTGTAAGACTAGAGTAAGCATACGATTAATGAGATAGACTACGGTTTGAAAAGTTGCTAACAAAAAAGTTGGTGATACTCCTTCTCGCAAGTTAAGAGGGTGAGGGCTTGATATTCGCCTTCACTATTAGAGTAAAACTATTCCAATTGAAGACTAAAAGAAATTCTCAACCAACTTTCTATAGTTGGTAAAAATTGTATAAACTTTAGATTTATGGTGGAGAGGATATAACCAGGTATACTTAGTGAAATAGTCTACAAAAATGAAATAAAATATGAACTTGTCAAAATAAAAGGTTGGGGTAGGGCTTCAAATATTAGTATAAATAATTTCAAACAGTTTAAAGTAAGATATGGAGGATGTTCCAAAATGTAGTCTATGACTTTTATTGCTAAGATAAGCATCACAATGAGTTATAATGCTATTGGTTTTAAAGGTAAGAAGAGAATAACGAGAAAGTATTTTTTGCTAGATAAAGGACGAGATGTGACCAAGATAACGATATCATACATCAATTGGAGCTACAATTGAAGAGTAAACAGTGGGCTGGGTTATTTGTGAACTTAATGACCACTCATAAATGTTATCTTTGTTCTGACTTTGGATTAAGGATGCAACATGCTTAAATTCTTAATAAGAAAAGAGTTAAAATGAATTCAATTGATGTATTATTTTATTTATAGAATTAAGAAATGAAAATGAGGTTTCATTTATTGTGAGGTGTACACAAAACATCATCGAATATAAAAGTTATGGTAAGTGAATTAAATATTATGAAATCAGTATAAGTAATAAGAATTCTTTTAGCATCACTGATCATGATATCTTCATTTCTGCCATAGTTGTTATGAATGGACAAGTTTTAAAGATCAAAAGTGATGTGATGAGAAGCCCTAGAGTCAATAATCCAATTATGATGATTGATAGTCAGAGTAGTCATAAGACTCGCTTAAGGCCACCGTGATGGAGTAGGAAGTCTAGGTCAAGATCGATAGACTTTCGTGGAATATTCAACTTTATCACATAATTATCAGATGACTCTTTATTGGCTTGTTATATCATGACACCAAGGCTGATGATTTTTGAAGTTCCCACCTTGATAGTGATGATTGAGATGTTGATGACGCGGATGATGCCTAGACCTTTGTTAATGTGCTTGTCATACTAGTTGCTTTTCCTTTTAGATTTTTGATTGACTTGAGCTGTGATAGTTGGTCTAAGCAACCTGTCCTTATGCTTCAAATACATCTCATAGTTAGTCAATTTATCATAGTGTTCTTCGAATGATATTGATGAGTTGTGTGCCCAAATTGTTGCTGTCAGTTCCTTATACTCGTCTCCTAGGTCATTAAGGGTATAGACAAATCTTTCTTCATCACTGAGGGAATGCCTTATCAAAGTTAAGTCATCGATGTAACTTTTATATTTTGTAAATAATAAGCATTAATGCTTCCCTCTTGTTTCATTTTCATTAGATTGGATAGAAGATCGAGCATGCGAGTATACGAGCAATTTGCCAAGGTGATTTGTCACTTATACCATGCTTGTACAACAGTCATACATGAAGATATCAGTGGGGTAATTGACCCAATGATTAAGACTTGAATAGCTTGGAGGATGAGATAATCTTGGCGTAACCATAGTTTGTGGGTTGAGACAATCTTGGAGGATGAGACAATCTTGGCATAACCATAATTTGCTATTGGATTTGATTCTCCTGGGATATTGATCATTGCTGGTGGATAATAAAGAGACATCAATGTAGCCTAGTAGATCATATCCAAATAAAAGATTAGAAAGTTATGCATGCCAAGACATGTAGTTGCCGCCTTTCGATAATTTGAAGGGGATAAGTATTGTAGCATTGATGGTGATAAGGCTTATATGTTGAGAAGTGCTATGGTTCCTTACAGGGACAATAAATGGAGCATTATAGATAGATAATAAAAACATTTTGAGGATATGTATATGAGGGAACTCGAGGACTTTCAAGGTTTCGCGCGAACGACGGGGCTTCAGGGTTGGTGGTGTCTGATGGCTTCATCATCGGTGGCAGAGCTATGACTTGAGAGGCTAGAGAGCAAGGATGTGATAGTGGCGAGGCGGCTAACAATGTGCTCTCACAAAGAAGGCATATCAACAGCTTAGTGGATTCTATGGTGTGGATTTGCAATCGAACTCGATTGAGGAGTTGTCAGTGGCACTACACTTGAGCTTAATATGGATGCTAGTCGTAGGTGCCCTATAAGCCAATCACGTGAGTGATAATACATATGATATGATACAATCTTTTTGTTTATTATTTTGTTAGTATTTTTCTCACTTTATATTACTTATTGTGTGGGTGTGTATGTGTGTGTATATATATATATATATACCCTAAATAATTTCGATCATAGGTTATCCGAGAGGGACATCAAGATAACAAGATAGACTAGTGTACTGTATACCTGTCTATATAATATAGACAATTGGTCTTATAGCTGCTCGTGTGGGGACACTAGGGATACAGTGCAGGTGCTCATTGGAGAAATGAGTTCACTAATTGATCCGCTCACAGAATGATGGATGATTGATGATACCTCATTATTAGACAACAATTCCATCATCTTAGTTATGTGTTTGATTCTTAGACTTGAGACACCAATGATGTCTTGTATAAGTACTCCACTCTTTGATGCAGGACTTATAGGTTAAAAAGTTTCAAATCTAGCACGGTTGGTTATCAGGAGTGATAGGCAATTTTACGAGCATAATTGAGTGTCGAAAGAGGATTATCCACTCTTGGTGTCATTAGAGGAATATCTCATATGTTCTTGCTTAGACAAATCCCTAGCTAGGGTCATTCAGATTGATAGAGAAAGAGTTCTTCGAGGAAATCTGATTAGAACGAGACTTGAGTAGATTTTATATGAGTTTGATAACACCATGAATAATATATGATCTTTGGGATATTATATGGATGAATGACTATAGATATATGGTAATTGAGGATAGATAATTACAATAGATTAGATTCTCCAATATCGTTTGGGGACTACGACGTAATGACCTAATACGTTCGTAATTGATGAATTGAGTGATTTATTATAGAGATAATAATTCACTGAGGCAGAAGGAGTTCTGACATGTATAACTCACGACCAACTCAATATTAAGCCTAGAGGGTCACACATATATGGTAGGTATTGCGATGAGTAGATATTTGGATATGAGATATCTGCTCGAGCCCCTATCTTATTTGATATCCAATAAGCCTCTGAATTGTTAGATCCTATGGATGAGATCCAATAAAAGCTAATAAGAGATTATTGGGTAGAAACCCACTAATATAAGAGACTTAGATAGTTGGATAAAAATCTAATACCTAATAAAACAAGATTTATTATGGTTAAGTTGACATGAGACCTCTATAAATAGAAGGAAATTAAAGGGTCATAGGTTAGGCCCTTTTGACTGTCAACTCCTATACTCCTCTTCCTCTCTTCTTCTTAGCCAGTCTGACATGTGGACAGCAAGAAGGGCTGACCCCTTCTTGATTATATGGTGCGTACAATGAGGAGATCATGCAGTGATTTGAGGAGTGTCCTCGCAGCTCCTGTCATGTGGATCACTATTAGATATGATGACAGTTGATATACTTCATCAAATCCCATAGATCTGTAGGATTTCAGAGATATACGATCTACCTAAGTAACACAACTTTCTTATATGCACAGTTTTTTTTGTGAAAATTTGAAAATTTATTTTCTGTTTTTCGGTTGTCCATGTGATGGGAACCTAAGATTTCTCGATAATGGATTTGATGACAACTCCGAAGATGCGTTTGATGATAGTAACGAATGTAAGTGGGCTACAGATCTCCGCAGGAATGTTTTTGCTAAAGAAAAGAATAATAGTAAGTGACAAAAGCAGGGGTTGTGATCGCTCATAAATCTTACTCTAAGATAATAAATGCTTTGATATCATGATAAATCAAAAATATAATGATAAAATATAATTGAATTGAATTAGTTGAATATAATATCTATTTATATATATTAGACTAGAAAATATTTCTCAACCGGGTAAATCTTATCTGCTGTCACTGTGCGACTGAAGCCATCTTTGTCCCAGTCCTTCGTCCGTCCTTTTGATAAGGGATTCCCTTTCGATCCTCGCATCTGTCGACGTACGTACTCCTCGGTGACATGCAAGTAATAGCATAGCCTCGACTTTGCGGTGATTGAGGGCTGACACAGAATGCATGGAGATAGAGGCAGCATCGACGAGGGTTATCTGCTGTTGGTATGGAACGATAAAACACTTGTGCGCGTTTAAAGCGAAGCGAGCGCGGAATGGCCCATTTACGTGGATAGACGGAGACCGGGACATGGTCTTGCAGAGAAACACGTCAAGTGCATCTCTACCACAAGGGTTGGCATCAAAGGAATGAATGGGCGGGCGCGACCCTCTACCTCGTAGCTGCTATCGCGACGCAATGGAACCGCCAGATTCGCCCATCACTCCCTTATATCTCATACCTTGTGCAGTCCTGAAGTCGTCAATCAAGACGCATCCCCATCTCCATGGCGCTTCTCGAGTCCTTCGTCGGGCTGTTGTTGATGCTGCTCGCTGCATCCGCCGTACGCATGGCATCGACGTCGGCTGATGTCGACACCTACATTGTTCACATGGACCCCGCCGCCATGCCGAGCGCCTTCTCCGGCCTTCGCAGCTGGTACGTTGCCACTCTTGCCGCCACCGCAGACGCCTCGGACGCCATCCCTGCCGACGAGAAGATCGTGTACGTGTATGACAACGCCATTCATGGATTCAGCGCGCGGCTCTCCTCGGCGCAGCTGGAGCAGCTCAAAAAGTCGCATGGCTTCCTGTCGTGCTCCCGCGACGCGCCCGTCAAGAAGGACACGACCCACACCTCGGACTTCCTCGAGCTCAGCGCCAGCGCCGGACTATGGCCGGCCTCGAACTACGGCGAGGACGTCATCATCGGGGTGCTGGACACGGGGATATGGCCCGAGAGCGCCAGCTTCCGGGACGACGGCCTGACTTTCGTTCCGTCCCGGTGGAGGGGCGCATGCGAGCAGGGCACGGCCTTCAGCTCGTCGGCGTGCAACCGGAAGCTCATCGGCGCCCGGATCTTCAACAAGGGGCTCCTCGCCAGCGACCCAAACCTGACCATCGCCGTCAACTCCCCCCGGGACACCGACGGTCACGGCACGCACACATCGTCCACCGCCGGGGGGAACTACGCGGAGGGCGCGTCGTTCTTCGGGTACGCGTCCGGCGTGGCGCGGGGCATGGCGCCCCGCGCGAGACTGGCCATGTACAAGGTCCTGTGGGACGAAGGATCGGCCACGTCGGACATCATAGCAGGGATAGACCAAGCCATATCCGATGGCGTCGACGTCATCTCCATGTCGTTCGGCAGGGACGGCCTCGCTCTGTACGAGGACCCAATCGCCGTGGCCTCGTTCGCGGCCGTGCAGAAGGGCATATTCGTGTCGACGTCGGCAGGCAACGAAGGCCCGTTCCTAGGCTTCCTGCACAACGGGACGCCGTGGGTCCTCACCGTCGGCGCTGGCACCGTCGACCGGGAATTCGAGACCTTGATCGGCCTCGGGGATGGCACCCTCGTCATCGGGCAATCACTCTATCCGGGAAACCCTGCGACGCTGAAGCAGATGCCCATGGCCTTCCTGGGGTCCTGCGACAACACCACCCTGCTCAAGAAGACTCGCCACAAGATAGTGGTCTGCGAAGCGGATGAGTTGGGCGGTGCCGTCCAGTATCTTCGGTACGCCAAAGTGGACGCAGGCCTTTTCATATCCAACGACTCCTTTGCGCAGTTATACAGCCAATTTAGCTTCCCTGCGGCCATCATAAGCCCACAAGATGGCCCGACCATCTTAAACTACATCCAGAGGAGCTCTGAGCCCAAAGCCACCATAACGTTCCGGCTGACGGTATTGGGCACCAAGCCCGCGCCGACGGTGGCTACCTACACCTCGCGAGGGCCGTCGGCGAGCTGCCCTAACGTACTGAAGCCCGACGTGGTGGCTCCGGGATCCCTCATCCTGGCGTCGTGGGCGCAGAACTCGACGGTGGGGAGGGTCGGCACGCACAAGTTGTACAGTCCATTCGCCATCATCTCGGGAACGTCGATGGCCTGTCCCCACGCGTCCGGAGTCGCCGCTTTGCTCAAGGCCGCACGCCCCGGGTGGAGCCCGGCGGCCATCAGATCGGCTCTGATGACCACCGCAAGCCATTTGGACAACACCGGGGCGCCCATCAAGGACATGGGGAACGGAAACAAGCAGGCGAGTCCACTGGCAATGGGCGCGGGGCATATCGACCCCAACCGGGCGCTGGAGCCCGGCCTCGTCTACGACGCCGGCACCGAGGACTACGTCAACCTCCTGTGCGCCATGAACTTCACCAGCAAGCAGCTGAGGACGATCACCGGAACCGCTACCGTAGATTGTTCGAACCCGACATTGGATCTCAACTACCCGTCCTTCATCGCCTACTTCGACCCAAACAAGACATCAGCGAGCGCTCCCTCGGTCCGCCAGTTCCGTAGGACGGTGACCAATGTCGGGGATAATCCGGTGGCGACCTACACTGCCAAGCTCGTGGAGATCAAGGGCTTCACCGTCAGTGTGGTGCCAGAAAAGCTGTCCTTCAAGGAGAAGTACCAGAAGCAGAGCTTCACCTTGACGCTGAAGGAGAACACCAGGGAGAAGAAGGATGCGGTGCTTCATGGTTCATTGACTTGGGTGGACGACACGGAGAAATACGTAGTTAGGAGTCCGATCGTGGCCACCACCGTAAGTCCCATCACCTTGTAGACGGTGAGGGGCGAGTGCTCTCAATAATCCCCCCAACTTGACCCATTGTTGACTCACCAATTAATGCAAGTACCCTTCAGGGGATGTCTACATTGGCTTTCTTTGACTTGTGTTTTCCTCTTGTAGATGAAAAAGCACGTGATCGTTTACCTATTTCTTGATCCAAATAGTCATAACAACGCTAAGAACTCGAGGAACAACACATCCTCCACAGATACATGTATATATATCACATGTAGGATCCAAAGAAAGAAGAAGAAGAAGGGTTGTTGTCGTACGACGTGGCTTTATCTTCTCGGCCTTTATTACTGCCTGTGGCTTTTGAGCTAATGGGTGCAGCGGCGGACCGCACTGCGGGCGCCTATTTTGTTCGTTCCGAGCATCGAACTCCGGTCGTCTTTACCGTTTGCCTGTTCTTCGCAGCACCAATCATCGATGGGAAGAAGAGGAGGCGATGCTAAAGGCCAACTGTTAGATTACAAGAAACGAGAAATCTAAATTAGATTTTGGAGTTACGTAAGAGAAATCTATTAATTATAAGATTTAGGTAAGAAAATATTATGGATTTGAGTTTGAATTAAGATAGAACGTATGAACGCCCATATTGTGGAAAGAGGGCACTCGATGACGGGCCTTTTCTCTGGAAAAGAGGTATGGATGCGTGTCCGCCTCGGCTTAGCTCCTTTAATGGCCACCGAAGGCCCAGGAAAGCAACACAAATGAGAGCAGGCACGGCGGGGGCCAGCAGAACCTGCCTCGATCCGTGGGAAAGGAGTCAACGTAGCAGAGGAAAAAGCAGAGAGAGATGGAGGAGAGGAGGAAGAAGAATCCACACCCTGCTCCACCCTTCACTGAAGCAAGGTAGCCCCTGTTCGACTCTTGGATTCATCCCCAAGTATTCCTTCCCCATCCCTTCCTTCTTCTCCATCCGCTTCTTCTTCCCCACGCTATAAACCATTAAAATATTCGGCCCTATTCACCCTATGCGGCGCCTCCTCCCCCGTCGGCGTCGTAGAGCGAGATTATAACAGCGGAAGAAATGGATGATTACCATGGGAAACTCCTCTTCAGGGCTCTCCTCATCGTCTTCTTATTGGGTATGCATCGATTTCTTTAATCCCGTTCTCTTGACAGTCTTATTTGAATGGACCCTCGTCTGTTCTTAGCCTGCTTTGTTCTTCTCCTGGTCGTGAGGGAAGTCAAGGTTGTTCTTTGATCGGCGGCTGGCTTTGGAGATACCTGAGGGTTTTTGGTTGTCAGGAGCAGAGGCGGCGGAGGGGGCGAGAGTGTTCACCATAATCAACTACTGCAAGACGACGATATGGCCGGGGATCACGCCGGGGAACAGCTTCAACGGCGGCGGGTTCCCACTGAAGCCCGGGGAGTCGGTGGTGTTCACGGCGCCGGTGGGATGGTCGGGACGCATCTGGGGGCGAACCGGGTGCGACTTCGACCGCGACGGGAACGGCTCGTGCCAGACCGGCGCCTGCGGCTCCGTCCTCAAGTGCTCCGCCTCCGGCCAGACCCCCGCCACCCTGGCCGAGTTCACCCTCGCCCCCTTGGACTTCTACGACGTCAGCCTCGTCGACGGCTTCAACCTGCCCATCACGGTGACGCCGGTCAACGGGCAGGGTGGCAACTGCAGCTCCGCCGGCTGCGACGGCGACCTGCGCGACAACTGCCCCTCGGAGCTGGCCGTCAAGTTCGACGGCAAGACGGTGGCCTGCCGGAGCGCGTGCGACGTGTTCAACACCGACCAGTACTGCTGCCGCGGCGTGTTCGGCAACTCGGTGATCTGCCAGCCGACGTACTACTCCAAGATCTTCAAGCAAGCCTGCCCCGGCGCCTATAGCTACGCCTACGACGATCCCACCAGCATCTTTACCTGCGTCGGCGGCGATTACATCGTCAGCTTCTGCTCCAAAAGGTATCCAATAATTGCATTTTGGCGTTCAGCCTCCTTGTACTACTGCAATCTCGGTATCGGTAGGTTGGAAATCGTAGGGAAGATAAATGATCGACCCAAGTAAAAGAAAAATGCATGTCATTATATCACCACCTCTCTCGATCTCTCGAGCTAACATCGTTCCATTAGAACTCCTCCTGCTAATCAAACAATTAACTTCACATACTATCGAGACTCAAAACCTTATTGTTTCTGACATGGATCTGTCTTTTGGATCCGATGTCCTTCGGCCTGATCTTACCATGCCACTGAATTCATCGCTTGCATTTTAGTGTTGCATGAACAATCCAAGTTTTGGCATGCGATCAAGTTTCTTCGGCAAGTGGAACACACAAAAGATTGTTTAGACTTGGCACTGAGCCTGTGAGCAGGTTTGATTAGAGCTCTTCCCCTCGTCATCAATCGTTCGTTCTCATTGCAGCCGGAAGCAGAGGGTGTGCACCTACCACATCAACAAGCTGATATGCAGCGGATCACCCGGACGAGGAGCATCGTCGACAGGGAAATGGCTGGCTGTGCTGCTCTTAGGATTGGCGAGCATGTGGCCGTCATCGTGGCTGTGACACCACTGAATTCTTTTCCTTCTTATCTTTGGGAAAAGTCGGTGAGGATGCCTCAAGAACAGGATCCTCTGCTGTAAAGTTTAGATTTTATTCATTTGGGTGGGCGATGGTACTCCAATCATATATATCTATATATCTATATATATTCTTTCCACGAATCAAGAATGATGCTGCTGCTGCTGCTTTATCTCTGTCGTGGTGTAGAACAGATTCCTTGGCTTCCGAAGTGCCTAAACCGTGGTTGAGTTATGCATGACCAGTGAGTGATCCAACACCACAAAGAGGCATCTGAGGCCAATTGTGTGGGGTTGCCACATTCGTTTCTCTGTCAAAGTTCATGCTAACAAAGCTGTGCTTTGTAATTATGATGCTACGTTGATGAGGCATATTCCGATTGATCGAAAATAGTAGATGTATTCTCATTATGCTTTAAGATAATAAGGTGGGTTTATCCATCTTTGAGCATGATGTTAGCTTTAGAACACTTTGACGCCATTGCCGTCTTCATTAACTGTTTTCCTTTGGTGTCTTCTTATTTTGGATGGACACATTATGCATAAAGGGATACATGAACACTTTTATCTGTTTTTTTTTTAATATTTTAGATAAATGTATCATGTGGAAGAGATGTTTCTAATGTAATCTTTCATCATTTTCGATGAACGGATCATATATATATATATATATACGGATCATATATATATATATATATATATATATATATATATATATATATATATATATATATATATATATATATATATATAATGCATCGGACGGACATCCTTTCGATGCTTTCTCGGCTCAATATCAATAATTACATCTATCCAAATGGATCAATAGCTATTCGATATACTTAGGTTGCCCTTTCAATGCTTTCTCGGCTTAATATCAATAATTACATCTATCCAAATGGATCAATAGCTATTCGATATACTTAGGTTGCCCTTTCAATGCTTTCTCGGCTCAATATCAATAATTACATCTATCCAAATGGATCAATAGCCATTCGATATACTTAGGTCGCTATTCGATGCTTTCTCGGCTCAATATCAACAATTACATCTATCCAAATGGATCGATAGCTATTCGATATCAACAATTACATCACTTTTATGAACTAAAAATATAAAAAAATACTTAAAATATCATCAATTTCTTTTATATTTTACAATTTCAGGATCTTACTACTAACCATCAAATTATTTATCATTTGATATCTTCAAAGATTTGTCAAATAAAATTTTACGCCTTCAAAAACTTTGTCAAATAAGTGGATACAACACACTATCATGAGATCAATATTTTAAATATAATAATATTTTTAATTATGATAATAAGTTTGTAAAGGGTATTAACATAAAGTAAAGTTATAATCCACAAACAACAACTGTTATTCATAATGAGATATTGATAAGGAGCATATTAACAATCATTTATCATTGTAAATGTATTTTTCATAAAGAAAAAGATAAAAATTATCCCTTTTTGGATTACTCATATGGACAAGAGTTTAAGAGTGCTAAGTTATCTCACTCTTATTGTCCATGATTAAAAGATTACCTCTCCATATAATATTTTACTTTTTAACGACTAAATATAAAGACACACTTTTAAAAAATGAGATCATTTTTGACGACTTACGGTTATATGCACCTACCTCGAATTATTAATTTGAATGTCAAATGGACGATATCTCTCTCGATCTTAGTCTTTGTACATGATACTTCGGGAGCTTGATGTTTTGACCTTGGAGACACCCTGGATAATCATATGCACACGGGTTTAAATCACATCGGACTGATCAAGACGTTAATAATATATTATATATATAAGTTTAATATATATTAAAAAAAGGAGATTTTTAACTCTTTTATGAAACGATTCGTAGGTTTCCAATCTCTATTCCGTGCGTTGTGATGGGAGAAGGTCGACAACTGAGGAGGGGTTGGTTGGAGCCTAATACGAGCCCAATGTTTCGTTTCCAGAGACATCGGGCTAACCTGACCAGATCTCGCTTCCCTATATAAACGTCGAGCTCGACCCAACCCGGCCCATTAATCTTCTTCCTTAAGGATACTCGCCGAATCCCTAAAAGCCATTCGGTCGCCTCGCTTCCGTCCCAATTCCCCTCTCTTCTTCCGGATCGCGCCGCTGGCCGTCACGCGAGCCTTCTCAGGGTACTCTCTCTCTCTCTCTCTCTCTCTCTCTCTCTCTCTCTCTCTCTAGTTTCAGCGTGGGGTAAATTCTTAGGACCAATTTCCTCGAACAATCAAAGCAGCAGATCTGTTCGATGTCATCTGAGAAACCACCTTTTTGCAACTTCTCGAACTTTCATTTAGTTGCTTCGTTAGTATTCTCTTGTCAGGTACTAAAAACCTTAATGATGCTATAGGACAATTAATATTCACCTGTAGAACTCAGAATTGAGCTAAGCGTGCGGCAGCAGTCATAGATTAGCGACACACGGTACTTGTGCTTCTCATGCGGTTTATTTTCTTTCACATGGATGGATTGATTTTGAGATCGTAAAGTGAGAAAAATTACTGGGCAACCTTAGGGAATCTGACAGCATTTTTTTTGTTGTTGTTGAGAAAATTAGCTTCGAAGCTCAAAAGGTTGATGTCGGACAGATTTGCTTAGGTGTTTGGTTAAACTCGATGAGAACAGGAGACTCCACTTTCAAAATGTTAGATATGGTCATGATCATTGCAACTTTTGTTATGCCCTTACCTTACCTATTGTGTCTTTATATTCATGCGTTTGTGTGTGAGTTTGTGTTTTGAACATGCATGCATTGGCTGAGTTACTGCATTTTGTACTGTTGGTACAGTCAAATGCTTGGTTTATGGCTGCTGCATAAGTGCATTAACCAGTGGTTTTTCAGTGGTAGCTAGTATCTTAATGAGACACATATGAACTGACAATTCCGCGCAATGTAACCTGGATTAGCCCTAGGTTTATTTAGAACCTGATCTAATCCACCCAAGATGCAGCTTTACTGATGCATTCCTTTGCCCCTTTTTTGGTTGCAGGTTGGTTTCTTGTAGAA
This sequence comes from Musa acuminata AAA Group, assembly GCF_036884655.1. Taxonomy (NCBI): domain Eukaryota; kingdom Viridiplantae; phylum Streptophyta; class Magnoliopsida; order Zingiberales; family Musaceae; genus Musa; species Musa acuminata. The sequence goes on along the minus strand of NC_088346.1, from coordinate 49,146,246 downwards.
AAGGATCCCGTTCGACACAAGCATGGGTAAGGTTTTATTTTCTATTGACCAATTCATACTTGCATGTTTTCTATTAGGGTTTCCGTATATGTTTCGGTAACTTGCTTATTGTTCCTCATTTTCTCTTATCGCAATGAATATTAATTGATCCCTTTTTTCATGCTTTTGCTGGTTTTTTTTGTCATAAACATGTTCCCTTCAGGCTTTCTTTAGCCTCGTGAATAGGGAACCTGTTGTATCCATTATGATTGGCCAGTTTGGGTCATTCTGAAACCCCATGTATATCAAAGATCTTCAGAATATGACCAATTGTGGGCCAATTAGGTTAATCGCTGACAAATCTTGACTAATATTGGATGTCTGATGGGTTATTGGTCAGACATACCAATTTATTTGTATCCTATTAGTCGCGATGGACTTCCAGATGATCTTGTTGATCTGGGCTGATCACAGGCCAAATGATCACTTCAAAATAATCGATCTCGTGATCTATTTCAGCAGATTCAGACATATCCCAGTTTGAGTTTGGCTAGTGAGCATATTTCTGACGTAAAGCCAACAAGTATTCTCATCGTTAGTGATCGCGAGATGATGCTGCGCTTTATGGATGTAAAGCTAACTTTTGTATTGGAGTGTTGGGCATTTAGGGAACATGAACAGAAGTTAGTACACCCGAGATGTGGATGTCGAGGAGGAAGTACAAGGTTCTTAGAAAAGACAGAATAAAAAAATATTTTCATCTACTTCCAATTTAGTGCAGCTATAATGAAGAATAAAATGAATGCAAACCATCTAAGATGATATGAATGTGTTCAAATGAGATCTATACATGGCTTGGACAAGATGAATCGATTAGGATCTACTGTATGAGAAGAGGTAGATGGACTCGTAGAAGAACCTTAATAGAAACAATAGATGGACTCATAGGGATATTACCCTACACAAAAATCAATGACAGGGAAAGATCCCTGTAGCAAACAATGGAAAAGATGACCGCTCTTAACTTTATTAGAGAAACTACCTTACACGGAGCTCAATGGCGAGAAGAGAGCATGTAGCTGCCTCCAAGTACTTGGGATATTTTGCCATGTTTGTTATTGCCGTTGTTGTGTTTCTGATCATGGGATAGCTTGACACATGATGTATATGTTTGAGGGATTTAGACCAATTGTACATTTTTTGGTCAAATGCAAACTTTGAGGAGGTATAAGACAATCAAGGGTGGGAAAAATCTTTCAAGTCTTTAATCTGTCAGCTTCTAGGAAAATCTTGTTTTTTTCTCTTTGCATGTGTGATCTGTCAGTTATGCTCTTATCGTTGGATTAGTTGGTAACAAAGACTCTAGTTGATCATATGTTTCTGCTTTTATAATTTGTGTTTTCAGTGTAGACCATCTGAACTGTGGAACATATCTAAAAGGATCAATCTTCCTTTTCCTCATAATGTCTTTACTTGTATTTCTTAGCTCTATATCTTTCAGATGGTTTCTTACGTGATCTCAATGTTTTCAGCCTCGTATCTTCCTGCTACTACTGATTCAATAGCACAGGCATTGGAGGCTAAAGATGCTTCTGAGTCCATTTCTATGCTCTATCGAGTCCTTGAAAACCCATCGGCTTCTCCAGAGGCATTGCGCATAAAAGAACAGGCAATAACAAATCTTACTGAACTGCTTACACAGGAGAAGAAAGCTGAGGACTTGAGAAGCCTCCTGACCCAGCTTAGACCCTTCTTTTCGTTGATTCCCAAGGCAAAAACTGCAAAAATAGTGAGGGGAATTATAGATGCTGTTGCAAAGATACCAGGAACCTCTGATCTCCAAATCTCTCTTTGCAAGGAAATGGTGGAATGGACCCGTGCGGAGAAACGAACATTCCTCAGGCAACGAGTGGAGGCTAGGCTTGCAGCCCTGTTGATGGAAAGTAAAGAGTATTCTGAAGCCTTGACACTTCTCTCCAGCCTAATCAAGGAGGTCAGGAGATTGGATGACAAGTTACTTCTAGTGGATATCGACCTTTTGGAGAGCAAGCTTCACTTTTCCCTGAGAAATCTACCCAAGGCGAAAGCTGCATTAACGGCAGCAAGAACTGCTGCTAATGCCATTTATGTTCCACCAGCACAGCAGGGAACAATAGATTTACAAAGTGGCATCCTTCATGCAGAAGAGAAGGACTACAAGACTGCTTACAGCTACTTCTTTGAAGCATTTGAAGCATTTAATGCTCTGGAGGATCCCCGAGCTGTCTTTAGCCTCAAATACATGCTCCTGTGCAAGATTATGGTTAGCCAAGCCGATGATGTTTCAGGAATAATATCTTCCAAGGCTGGATTGCAGTACGTAGGTCCTGACTTGGATGCTATGAAAGCTGTTGCCGATGCACACTCGAAACGGTCACTGAAGTTCTTTGAAACCGCACTTAGGGATTACAGGGCCCAGTTGGAGGAAGATCCAATCGTTCATAGGCATCTGTCGTCATTGTACGACACCCTCCTGGAGCAGAACCTTTGCAGGTTGATCGAACCCTACTCGAGGGTGGAGATCGCACATGTAGCCGAGATGATCGAGTTGCCAGTGGATCATGTGGAGAAGAAGCTGTCTCAGATGATACTCGACAAGAAGTTTGCGGGGACCTTGGACCAAGGTGCAGGTTGTCTTGTTATCTTCGACGATCCCAAACCTGATGCGATTTTTCCTGCCACCCTGGAGACCATAGCCAACATCGGCAAGGTTGTGGATAGCCTTTATGTGAGATCAGCACGTATAATGGCGTGAAAGTTGGGTGGTTCATCCACGGTGTCTTAGAAACTTTATACGATGTTTGTTTAGCAGTCCATTGGATGGTTGAGGCTTAAACTTTCTTGTTTCTTGTCCCACGTTGGCTGTGTCCATTATCTTGTGCAAACTCTTAATTGTATGAACTTGGTACCTTCCGTTTGGGTTCATTTCATTTAGGACAACAACGTGAAGTAGACCATAATGCCTGTTGTTGTTTGCTTGGAACAGTTGTTTTCTGTTGTTGAAGTTTTGAGGATTTGGGTTCGTGTGACTTGGTTACCGCCGATAAACTTTTGACTGTCCTACCCTATTTTCTTTCGGACGGATCTTTACGTATTAACTTAGCTCGACGAAATTTATGCTCAAGTCAATGATTTTATAATCATTATTGGTTATAGAAGATTAAGAATCGATGGGAAAAACATTCCCTTGAGATTCTATGATGATGTGGCACATCGTTGTCACCTTGTGTTTGATGCATCTATTGGGACAAGCATTTAATGAGATCTATCTACATAATATCGATCTTCCCATGCCTACTAAGTATCTACTTATGTGACATAACCATCTCAAGGTCTTATTAAGTGTTTGATGCACCATAACCTTATGTTCTCGCCTAGGAAATAAGCATATGTCCGCCAACTAAAATTTTCTTGTGTGATGCATCTATTTTAACCCAAAAACAAAAAACAAAAAAACAAAACAAAACACTGACCACACTCTCTCTCTCATAAGGTAAAAGTGTTTTTAAAAATATAAGAATCAAAATGCTAAAGATAATTAATTATAAAAATTAATATATAATTATATCTACCGAGTAAGATCTTATAATAAGTTTTGTATAAATTGTTAGAATAAATAATTATATAATTAAACCATTCTCTATGAGACCAAAACTTTGCCTAGAACAAAATTACCCCGAGGGTTTAGACCAAAACTCTACGAGTGAACATTTACACTTTCTACCATTCCATCTCCATCCTACTCGATTATTGGGCTCCCTTCTCTCTTAACTCGAAGATTTCCTCCTAAACTCAGTTCAAACGTAGTTTAGTCTCGATTTCTATCAATATATTCAATTACCCATCTGATGTAAAGATGATCCTCAAAGATCATGTAACTACCATGAATAACAACACTGACATCTGGATTTTGAATCGATGCTCGATAATGTACATCATACTGGCAAAAAACTGATTCAATAACCAGGATATCATGATCATAATAATATGCACATGATCCAATATAATGTAAGTGAATTGATTTAGCAAAAGAGAAAATAAACTCATATAATTAAATCTCAAAGACAACAACAAGCTACTAAAACACGGATTAAGGGAGGTGTCCTCAAAACAACTAAAGCTGTCATACAGTAATGAAGTTCAACCACACAAACCATAAGAGAAAAAACTAAAGTTAAACACTCGAAGCTGAAAAAATCCCAAAGAGATGGGGTCTCCAAAGCAATTACAACATCATAACTAAAATGGGTTCATTCAACAGCATCACAAAGAAGCGATTAGCATCACTACTAGGTTAATCCACAAAGATAGATGATGATGGGGACAAGGCAGTACACTTTTAAATCGAGTCATATATGGGGCAAGCATCTAAAAAAGCACACCTGTAGAAAACAAAAGGAGTGTCAAGCACCAAGCTGCTCTAATTTGTCACTGAAACTACTGGAAGAGTAGTTTTACAATGATCAAACAAGCATAATAACATTTATAGGTAATCTAACTGTGTTAACACAAAAAATCCATTCAACTTAATTCAATTCGAATCCATCCACAAAATCATAGGTCTATGTTTGTTCTCATCAAAAGCAACTTTTTGAGTACAAGTCCCAGGTATCATAGATTCAATAATTCCAACGGAAGGGAGATTGATGAACACTTGGTTCATTGTGCAAACATTGGACGGCTGAGATGCATCGGTTTATGGTAAAAAATATTGTCCCCTAGGTTATATTTTTTTTTTCTATACTCAAAATCTTAGCTATAAAGTGCAAATCTTTGCCTAACATGACATCTATGAAGATGACCATAGAAAGACCGAATATCTTCGTAAACAGCTCAAGTTCATCAAACCAAAAGACAACATTCTAATTTGCGAGCATAGGAAGGATATTTGGGTGAATTTTTTTTGTTAATTTAGCTGTTTCAATTGGTAATTGGTAATTTCTCATTTCAACAAACCTCCTTTAACGAATTCATGGTAAAATCAATTAGGAAAATATGACTGTACCAGCTACCGGAAAATATTTCTTGAGAAATTTGTTAATTTAGCTGTTTGAAAGTAGACACATGAGAAAAATTCACATGAACTAAATAAATAAACACTCCTAAGTCCCGTAATATCAATCTTAACACGTAGGACACATACCATACTTATGAACCAAACTCAAGTAGAGAACCGGATAGTTATTTCAATCTGTTGTGATGTAAATGTCATATGAACATCAACATTGTTCTGAGTAATTTTGAATTTTAGCTTTATACAAGAAGAAAAGAAACACGAGTACATTAAGCATACCTGGGAGAAGCATCATGAAACACAAGCATCATCTTTTTCACTGACAAGCTCCTATAGCAGAAACTCTTGGACATTGAATGACCAACTGCTTATGCGGATAGTGAAAAGAAGAACCATGTGATCCATCTCCACCTTCAGTGTCTTCATACACTCTGTTGGCATCATCATTAGTGGGTTGGTCTATATGGATTACTTGACCAAACAGCTGGATTGATCCTGTACTAGTTTTTTTAACTGGATCACTTCCTGGTTCAGTTATCTTTCTGTCTAAAACCTGGATGCCACCCTGGCTAGGAGGAGATGATCCTCCTGATTGTGAAGTACCCCCAATTTTTAATTCCACGGATACATCATCTTTTTGTAATGCATTAACACCTTGTAAGTCATTGAGAACTCTTCGATTGGTATTCATTATGGAGTCACATAAATTGGGTGTACCAATGGAATAATGCCTGGCTCCCTGCATGCCAGCAGGAAATACACTGTAACTGAACACAGAGGAGGGTAGACTGCCGACAATTGTGCTCTTCAATTCTGTCACTGGGAAGAGTATGTCACCCTCTCTATCACCACAAAATTCTGAACTTTCGAGCATCTTGATTCTCTTTATAACAGAAAATTGAGATTCTATCTGAGGACTACCAGAAACCAACACCACCTGCCAGGGACTAACATTTCCCACGTTTTGCAAAATCTCTGGTTCATCCCAGGTAACCTAATAGAAAAAGGAAACAAGGACAACATATTGGAGCAAATCATGAAGACAAACCAATGCTCCTTTGACAATAATTAAGGTGAAATAAGAAGTTCAACAGAAAATTAAATAAAAAACCATAAGCCTTTTGGGATTGATTACTCAGAAACATAAAAATATATAATTGCTGTTTCATATTTCCTCTATTAGTGCATGTATATTAAACAATAAAATGCATATCTTGATAGAAAAAGAAATCCTATCGCATTGCAGTAAACATTCCCATGCTCCAATCTAATCCATAGACGACATAAATAATTCCTAATAAACATATTGATAAAACAGTAGCTGAAAAGACAAATGCACCAATCCTGAATCCTAAAGAACCTCAAGTCTTGTGCAAGAATTTCTAGTATCAATTATTTCCAAGCATTCAATTATGTCGCTGCAGTAACATTGGAGGAAAAGTATTTATAGCCAAGACAAAGTAAGATCGAGATATTAATAATCATTCAAATTAGCTACATATCACAGTCACTTCCAACATTACTTCCCAGACACCACGCTCTGAAACCCACAAATAAAGAAGAAAATAATCTAATTCCAACAGAAGCTGCCAGTGTACACTTGCTTATGCTAAAACCAAAGAATTCACTAGAAACCATTCAAATTCAAGATCTTATTTGGCATTCAGTAACTAGTTTAATCTTATTTAACAATAAGATCAGAGATCTCCCTTCAATTGGTTTAATCTTACTTAACAACAAGATCTATTTCTATCAATACAACCAAACATGTTACCTGGACAGGCATCCACAAGACTTAATTATGTCTAACACATTAGCAAATCAAATATTTATCAAGACTAGAAATAGAATTTCAAGTATTAATCAAGTAAAGAAATCAACAAGTAACAAAGTACATGCTACCACAATAATAATAATGATGGAAAATTTTGGTTTTATCACTTCATACAAAATTATCTCTCAGTATCAAAACAAAATACACATGTAGTCACCAAAAATTACTTGTTCCATATGTTTCATGTCTTCTACATCTTCTTAATGAACCGGTACCAGGATATGTACCAAAAATCCAGACCAGAGTTCCACAAATAAGCAATATCGCTTGAAGTTAATTTTAACATGTTTGATTTGGAGATTGGTATTGATCACCAACCTACTGAATTATGACAGATTTCGTTAGGCGAACTCATCTCGATAGTGAAGGTCAATCAATTCAGCCCACTAACCTGCAAAAGACCATTTACTTGCCAAAATATATTAATAGAATTTTAAAAAAGCATGTTCCTTCTAAGGCCAACATAGAACTGAGCAATCCCATTTGTCTTCATTGAAGATGGTTGAAGTAACAACTTTGAATTGCTTTTGTTCAAGAAACTTGGTCCAGTGTGAAGAAAATCAGGTTCCAATAATGCTTTACATCTTAAGATTGGAGATAAATCTAACTATGATAAATTACCACTGCAGAAAATAAGTTTTGGCTAGAGCCAATTTGATAAAAACTAGGAAGTAAAGAAAATGCTAATACTTATCATCATCATCATCATCATCATAATAATCTAAAATTGGGTTATAAAGCAGTAAATTTCAGGACAAGCACATCATCTAATATTGTTTTAAAAGGTTCCATGTACCATTAGGACAACATCATGAAAAGATTGTCTAGTTTCAAGGACTTTATCATGGGAATTCAAGATAACATAGTGATGTGGTAAAGATATTTGGTGCAGTCTTACAACAGCAGTAGCACTTCTTGGAGTGTATCTGCATAAGACATAAGAAAGATGGAAGCTAAGGTACAATGTACAAGTTCCAGTGTTATGTTTCACAAAGAGATATCAAACACCTAGACCTCATTTGTTATTGAAGAACCAAGGACATAAACATGTGAAGCTAATGGCACTTGCTAGATACATTTGGTTCCCACTAGAAACAGTCGAAAATCTTACATGTATCTTGAAAAGCATTAAGTACCTCAAAGAGTATTAAGGTACTTGGAAACTGGAAGGCTAGCCAAGCACCTATGGTAACACCATGAAACAGGATAGAGGTAGCGGAAGAACAGTGTTGTGTAACATTCATTTCTTATTTTCTTCAAGACTGTTAGTAAGATTTTTGTAGAATATAATTTCCATAAATACACTTAAGATAAAACCAAGGATCAAGATACAAGTCATTTCATATTATGCCATAGGAACAGGAGCATGAATGGTACATATCAGCTGTTTCACAATACTTATTTGCGCAGATACACCTTGCACAGGCTCAGCCGCTGACCAACTGCAGACCTGGCAGAATCAGCATCTCCAATCTGCTGTCATAAATGACTAGCATGGTGAAATTTCTACCATACTTGTCATACCATAATCATTGTCCTGACACTAGCATCAGATCTTTGACTTCTTTTAATACTGGACCAACAGAGTTCATGACATAGGCTAACCAAAAGCAGACATTCACATGATAATAAGTCTAAGCAAATAAGATATGCTGGGGTGCATGTTGATTTTTGGGATGGATGAAACTCGTTCAATTCTAATGGTCGGAAATCAAATTCTTTGTCTTGTTAGGTCAATTAGGAGATGAAGAATCCCATCTTTTTGTTGCTTCTGTTCGTTTGTTCTGAAATGTACTGACTCTATGAAGGCGTCGCCTGCAGTTACTGCAAGACACTCAGGTGCCATGCAAGACTTAGCGATTGCTAACCACTTCTCTAAACTGAATGATAGAACACAATCAGAAAGCCGGCTGATGCCCCAACTCTAGACTAAGATCAAACTGTAGAATTATATTGTGAAGGAAAATGTATTGGACGGTGATGTGTGAATGCATTAACTGTCACCAAATATTTATATTAATGTCATAATGAGACCCAGTCATTGATAGTGCTGTAGTAGCACCCACCTATAAAAAAAAAAGAAAGTAGATATATTATTCAACTGTAAACCCGCAAGTTCGGACCAAACGCCAAAATTAACTATTACTTGATGGATAAAACTAAACAACTATTTTCAATCCAACAAAGAAAACAAAAAAGGAACAAAGCAAATTTGAAATGATGTGAAAAAGACCGAAGCCTACCACTACCGAGGATCGATCGAACTAGCTTCAACGATAGCAAATCAACAACAATAAACGAACAAAGAAAGCGAATCCAGCAACCGATCACATGAATAACCGAAGCATGAGAGGTAAAAGAACTCGTACCTCAAGCATTCGCCATGGCGAGCGTGGCCACAGGTCCACGCTATTCATCCTCACTGAGGATACTCTGCCCTCGTACCAAGTCATCCTCGCTGAGTCCTCCGTCTCCACCGACATCCTAACCCGCATTCCAGTAGTCCAACGCACGCTCATCGCAACTTCCACTGATTCCGCCGCCACCACAAAGTCTGAAGATCCAGCCCTCGCGTAGTATAAGACCTTGAAAGGGAGATCCATCCCAGCCAATCTAACCGCCGCCACCACCGATGTGGCGGGAACTCTACCTCTAGCGTTGCTAGAGAATCCCTCGGTACCGGCGAGGAGGCTACCTCTATTCACTAGGGCCGCGGCTGATGGGCCGCAGGGAGAATAGTCCAAAGGGCCGCAGAAACGGCTGGTGCGGCGGATGCCAACCAAGATCTGGCCAGATGAGTTTCTCATGAACACCACCGAGTCGCCGGCGATGAGCTTCTTAGAGTTAACGAACTTGCTCCATCCGGTGGTCAGGAGATGGCGCCGCGGAGTCCCACGGTAGATGTGCCGAAACTTCCAGTGATTCCCGTGGACGTCGTAGACCAAGATGAACTGCGCCGGCGGATAGGCGTTGAAGTCGAGACGGGGAAAGATCGAGTCAGCGCAGAACCTCGGCACCGAAAACCCGCCCCCATTGTTAGCGTCGCTGGGGGTGAGGATCTTGGCGAAGGAGACGAAGCCACCGCCGCCTCCATCTGCGACCTCCGGCAGTGACGGGCGAGAGGAGGGGGTCATGTACCCCGGCAGCGGCACGTCGGCGGAAGGAACGCGGGGGTCGAGGCTGATGCAAGCGAAAACCTCGTCCGTCTCAGGACTAGCGTGGAGGCGGACGGCGGAGATCCGACAGAGGACGGCGTTAAAGAGGGACGGGAGGGTGGAGAAGTCGGGCCGGGAGCCGGCCTGCTCGGCGTGGCCCTGGGGGAAGTAGTACACGCGGGATCCCACGGCGGGGATGCGCGCGGCCGTGCCGGCGCAGGCCTTCCACACCTGCGGTTCCACCGTTGGCATCTCCCTCGCGGGCGCCGCCGCCTCCTCCTCCTCCGTCGCCATTCGAATTAGGGTTTGGAGAGGGGGAGTTCAGATTTGGATTAAGTCGGGGCGGAGGGAGTCGGGATACTTAAAAAGGGCGGAGCGCGTATCCGAAGAGGATGAGAGCAAGTTGCAGGGAGAGGGAGTGTGCGTAAGTGCGTGCGTGTGTGTGTGTGGGTGTTGTCTTCGGTTCGGGAAGTAGCGGGGAAAATTACGAGGCCTGCCACTGGGAACGAGTAAGAAGAGCTGTCGACACTCGCATTGCCAGAAGGCGGTTGGTTTCGATGGAATCCTCCTACCTTGTGCCATGATCGAGCGCTTTAAGATTCGGAACAAGTTGAACGCCGTCACGGAGAAAAGATCGGAGGCTGGACACGGTTGTCCAAATTTCAACGACTCATCAATCGACGCGAACTCGTGACAGACAGGATATTCTACCGACCGATCGATTAACGCGGAACCAGTGAAGCTTGTGCCAGGCCATTGCATCAGGATTTTGCGGTCTACTCCGGACGTGTGATGGGAGGATGGAGAGGACAATGCACACAGAGGCAGCATGTCTCGGTCTCTGCCAGTCCCAAGGAGGCGTGGGGAGCTGGTCATAGTGGGGCGCGGCGCCTCTCGTGCAAAACAGCAAACACGCGAGTAGGACAAGGAGGTGGTCAAGGGGGGCGCCTCTCGCGCAAAAGAGCAAACACGCGACGGGCAGTCCATCGGTCAAGGGGCGTCACGCCCTCGTGAACCTGGTCGGGTACAAGCGATGACGTGAAGTGGTCTGGTGTGGCCAGTTTCTCGCCTGCCCGTGCCAGCTATATGCGAGATGGCCTGTCGGTCGTGCGGCGAGAGACAGATCATTTTCTCCGTTTTAATTTTAGAGTAGAAAGGTGGTGGTGGTGGTTGTCTTATCCAACATTTTAGAGTAGAAAAAATAATGTATCATCCTATCAATGTACCAAAAAAATCACCAATAAGATATTCATAAATTGGTTTGAGTTCAAAAATTGAGAGAGAAACTCAAGTGGAGAAAGGTTCGGAATAGCAAACAAACAAGCACAAGAGGAGAAGACAACTCAAGTATGTATAATCTTTCCTAGAGAAAGAAACTGCGGATGAGGGAATCGCGTTAGTTAATAGCTTCGATTCGACAAAACAGCGAAGGACATATTAAAATCTGTAAAAAGCACGAACCTTTTTGGTGCTGTTTCTTGCTTCCTCTTGGATTAATTATTACGCAGGTTCAAAACCCTGAAAGATTTAAGAAAATACCCCAAGAAATCTAAACCTTGGATCAAAAGAAAGTTCGATCAAGAGAAACCGTAGCAACGGGGGAGAGAGACGAGAGGCTCGAGAGAAGACGACGGAGGAAGCCCTAGAGTCTAGGTTCCGAGAAGAAACCCAAATAAGTCCCAAGAACAAGAGGAAGCAGCCCTAGAGTCTAGGTTCCGAGAAGAAACCCCAAAAACAAGAGGAAGCACTAGGAGAATCCAAAGGAAAAGAAAAGAATCTTACGTGACCGAGCACTGTTCATGGACCTTCGACTGTACTAGTCGCTCTCGCAGACATCAGAGAATCCCAATCCTCGTTATCTACTATTACAATAAATATATAGTGTAATTAATATTACAATAAAGTTGCTTATTACAGTTATCTACTATTCGAATGGATGGAGTATATTATCTAAGAGTTGCTAAATTGCTGGTCCGGTCCGATCAGATCCACAATCGGCTAAGAAAGTTCAAAAGTAATACTTCTCAAATAAAATAAAAATGGAGATGCGGGGTATCGATCCCCGTACCTCTCGCATGCTAAGCGAGCGCTCTACCATCTGAGCTACATCCCCTAATGTCAAATTAGTGATCATAATATTTATTAAATACATTATGAGTGTTGTATCAACAGAAAAACATAAATGAAAATGGAGATGCGGGGTATCGATCCCCGTACCTCTCGCATGCTAAGCGAGCGCTCTACCATCTGAGCTACATCCCCGAATGTCAAACTAATGATCATAATATTTATTAAATAAATTACAAGTGTTGTATCAACAAAAAAAATAAATGAAAATGGAGATGCGGGGTATCGATCCCCGTACCTCTCGCATGCTAAGCGAGCGCTCTACCATCTGAGCTACATCCCCTTACGACAATAAATGATCACAGTGTTTTCTAAATATATTATGAAAATTTTGTCAATAGATTTAGACCATAACTAATTAGAGAAGATTTAGAGTAAAAAAAAAAGAATTTTGTCAAAAAATAGATTATGGTGTATATAGCCTGTCAAGCAACCTTAGAATCACCCTTGGTGGCCACAACCAAATGTTTTTTTCCCATTAATCACACTCTAAGTCTAAGGTCATCTGTCATCCTTGAAAACTTCATTGCTTATCTACTCTGAAATCAGAAAAATAATTGTACGAGACTAGAGAACAAATCCTATTCAAATAAAATCATGCTGTATGCCTATGCCAAGCCTCTAATATATGCTTCATGCGAGATAAGCAATTAGGATATGGGACTAAATAGCCTCTAAATTGGCATTCTAGCGAGCCAACTTTACTTACATCCATGCTTCACCGCTGGCTTTCCACAACAATAATGACCCTAATTAACTAAGTCTCGCAGCTTCAGCATTCCTTATTTTGTTGTTGCAGCTGCTATTGACGACCAGATGATTCTAGATCAAATATATATGGATAAGACAGATGCGCAAGAGGCTAATTTAATTGAAATACAAAGCAAAAAATTACCAACTATTTTCTTCCACTATCCAGAATACTAAATTTTCATTCGTAATATCAATTTCTTTAATATTTTTTTACTTCATAATTGTCGCTTCGATGGGGTAGTGTAAAGCATATGAAACTTCATGAGCGTTGTGTAGTTTGTTAGACATCCTTAAAATCACCCTAGTTGGGCACAGCCAATTGAGAATAATTCTTGACAATTATGAACTCAAAAGGTTTCAGTCATTAATCAAGCTCTAATAAAGAAACCAATTGTACCAGCCTATAAAACAAATCCCATTTAAGAAAGCTCACATTGTGTGTATTAAAAAAATGATGTAGTCTGTCAGACATCCTTAGAATCACCCCAGGTGGTCACAGCCAACTGAGAACGATCCTCTGGAGGTTTGAACTCAAAGAAGTTTTCACCCGTTAATCACGCTCTAATTCTAAGGCCATGGAGTCATACGCCAGACTTGATTGCCTGTCTTCTTTGAACTCTTGAAGACAGATGCACGAGCCTATAGAACAGATCCTGTTCAAGTAAGGTCGTGCCTAAGCCTTAAGCAAGGCTTCTAATATATACTCCATGCGAGAATAGGATTTAGGATGTGGGACTAAATAGCCTCTATCTTAAGAAAACTTCATGAACGGTGAAAGCAAACACTACTCCCAAATTTATTCCAGAAAAATGCATGATGTGTTTATTCAGTAAATGAACTTACAATCTTCCAGATTTATTCCTTCGTTTACTCTTTTAGTAAATTATATATATCATCATAATTCCTATAGAATGTCATGCACTACCAATCAAAGGAGCTACAGTAACTCCTTAATCGCTCTTTGATCCATAACGCAAAAACTACAGCTAATGCTATATTCACATCAGAGTGATGTCTCTACAGAAAGGGTGGGCCCCCGACAAATTCCCATGGAGGAGCAGTAGAGAAGGGAGGGATAAGGAGAGGAGTGGAGAGCGAGATAGAGGTAAAAGCCCCAAGAACAAGAAGAAGCCTAACAAAGACCAAAGATTCGAGAGGGAACCTAAAGAAATCCCAAGAACAAAAAGCTTCGTTCGAAAGGAGCACTTTAAAAGGGACGAGATGAATACAGAAGGCGGGGGGAGAGGAAGCGAAACCTAAAGAAACCCCAAAAGAGACCTAAAGAAACCGTAAAACCGTAGACGATTCAAGAAGAGACTTCAGAGAAATCCCAAAAACAAGAAGAAACCGTAAGACACCCCAACAGAAAGAGATGAGAAAGAGCTTGGGGAACGCGGCAGCTCCGTTCGTGAACCTTCAGCCAGTCGACCCGACGGTCGAGAGACGCAATCTGATCTGATCTTAGGGACCACAGCGGCTCCGTTACGAAGAAGTACTCGGAGTAACTCAACAGCCAAGAACGGGATCAAGGTGACGAGTGCGAGCCCCTGCTGCGCGTTCCCCTCGTCGCCCTCTGATTCTTTGTCCTCCGATCCCTTGGCAAAAAGTACTCAAGAAACGGCTTCAAGAAATCGAACGGAGTCGATAAGAGAGGTGAAGTACGGGATCAAGCGCATTACCTCGTCTCCGCATTCAGGAAGCATGCTGCTGCGTTCTGATCGATTCTCTCGGCCTCCTCGTTCGCTAGTTTCAAGCAATCTGAACGAGAAACAGAAACCAGTTCAAGAACTCGAACAGAGTCCAGAAAAGAGACCAAGTACGGGCTGTAGGGCATCACCTAGCCTCCGCATTCGAGAAACCTACCGGCTCGCTCTCGTCGATTCTCTGGAGATCATAGCTCACTGGTTTCACGGCTAGTGATCGGAAATGATCAGACTATGAAGAAACCACATCGTCCTCCCTTTTATAGGGTTGGGAGCCAGCGATGTGGAGTCCGAAGAGACATCGACTCCTTGGTTGGGCTCAACCGATTCCACACAAGACCCAGAGGAGTCCTCGAGGTTGATCAAGTCCGGCTGTGCATGTGCACGAATCATAAAGCTTACCCTCCATGGAGTTTAAAATCTATTTAACCAATATATATATATATAATATTATTTTTTTGAATAATTAGATTATGTTAATTATTATAAGTTATTATAGGCATCATATAATTAACAATAGGGTAGTCAAACATCTACAAGCCATTCGATCAATAGGGAAACATCAATTAATTTTCTAAAACCCAACCACAGATTTCGAAAGACATAAATTACAAGTTTCCGAAAGAATATGCCATATAAATGGACAAGCATGAGTTGGGAGTGGTTGATGAGCAAAAAGTGTCTTAAATTCCGTTGACATGCCGACGGCGGTACTTAAACAACAAATTACTTGATGAATCCTTGAGCATGACAGACACCATGAAAAGAATTAGACTTTGTTTTACAATGAAAAAGAAAAGAAGAAAAATCTCTAGAGCTAAATTGGTCGTGCAAATATCAAGATATATGCTGCATTGGCCTCGCAAGGTCTATGTACAAAGGTACAGATCGATAGCACCCAGAAATAGATTACAGCACTCACAATTTTCCAACGTACCCAAGTGGATTGGAAGATAGCAGCTCCATTCATGAAATCTAACTCATCTTATGCTTTGGCAGCAGCACATGGCTCTCGTAAACAGATGCCACCTCAGAAGAGTTTTATTCGGGTATGAATCTCGCTACGGCAGATGGGGCATGTTTGAAGACTGGGACCACACTCACAACACGTCTGATGCAAAGAAGACTAGATAGTGTAAGCCTACTGTGACCGATTACGG
Source organism: Musa acuminata AAA Group (assembly GCF_036884655.1). NCBI lineage: Eukaryota > Viridiplantae > Streptophyta > Magnoliopsida > Zingiberales > Musaceae > Musa > Musa acuminata. The sequence goes on along the minus strand of NC_088346.1, from coordinate 49,130,482 downwards.
CTGGTAACTATCAATATTAGGTTAAGAAGGTGGAAATGAAAGACGTAACACAGACGAAATCTACTCATTGGTCAGAAAAACATATACCTCTTTCTTCAAAGAGCAAAAGATGTTGGGTGCCATATAAAACAATGCACAAGAAGCCAGTTTATAGAGTCACTAAACACCTACAACATAAACCATGTTCCCAAAGAGCAACCAAAAAATGATAGGCAGTGAGAAAGTTCACCTGATGCCCACAGCCAAAAGCCATATCCTTGGGGTTTGTAAGACAAATCGGACAAATCTGCCAAGAGTGAAACAAATGACTGTTGTCAGCAAAAGCTTGAGCAAAGGAAAAAAGTAGTAACATATGACAATCACTGAAAGCAGAACACCATTCTGGATCATACTACAGAATACTGAGATGTGATTTCAGCACTATAAGATATTGAAGGGAACAAAATGTCACATCTCTTCGGGAGTGTACCTGATTATCATATGAAGAACTTGGTGCCGAAGGAGTTGTACTTGATGCAGATGCAGATGCAGATGCGGACGCCAATACCGATGCAGTCTCATAGCCAGAGTATGATGGTGCACTCTGCTGGAAACTGGTTGATTTAAAACTGTTAGAACCAACAGAGCTTCTACCATAGCCTCCAACAGGTGGAGGAAGAGGAACCCTCTCTGGAGACTTTGCAGAACGACGGCTGTTCAATAACAAAGATATCAAAGCATGTGCAGAGAAAGCAGAACTAGATGGTCTATAGATAAAGCAAAATCAGATCAAAAGCTTTGGATACATACCCCAAAATTCCCAGTTCAAGTGTTGCTTTATATTGTGAAGGTATCTCCATTAATGCTGCAAGGGCAAATGCAGTCTCTTTTCTCGCTTGGGGCATGTTCTTTGACATTATCTCCGTAAAATTTACAAACTAGAAAATATGCAGTTTCATAGAGATAAAAGCTACAGTAGATAAAAGACCCATTCTAGTATAAACTTATACATATTTGGCATCCAAAAGTTACCTGGAAATTGTCAAAGGCTCGTGCAGGAATGTTATCGTCAAATTCTTTCATCATGTCCCAAGGGCCATCTCCAACTCCAACTAATACTATAGACAAGGGAAATTCACTACAACAAAGAAGTATCAGGACAGGTACATTAGTAACAAGAAGTCATCAATAACTGTCTTCTCCATACTAATCAAATGAACAGATGACCATGACATCAATAAAAAGCATTTTGGTATTCATAGTTGTTATGCTATATTATTTAGATAATATATAAAACCATTGAATCACCTGATCTCTACCTGTTATGGGATTCTTTGAACAACAGATGAAAGAAATGAAATACTATTTTTACCTAGCTTTCACAATTGCCTCAACGGTCTTATGTTCTTGAGAGCTAAATTGCCCATATTCAGTATCCACACTCCTTGTAACCTGTGTAAGCACACTATTATTATGAGAAAATCATCAATGTCAATAAGCAGACACAAGCAAGGACCACAGTTGACCAAATTACTGACTGTAAGAAAGCAAATACCATAATGTTATATATATATATATGTGTGTGTATATATATATATGTGTGTGTATATATATATATGTGTGTGTATATATATATATATATGTGTGTATATATATATATGTGTGTATATATATATATGTATATGTATATATATATATATATGTATATATATATATATATATATATATATATATATATATATATATATATAACAGCATAGAGCATCATATTTTCCTTTTTCTCAAACTATCAAAGAAGATCTCATAGTAATCCAATGTACGTTCATCAAATTAGAGTTGTCGAAAGAGAAGAGGAAAACTAGAAAGGACTTGGATGGAAGTGAGGAAGGAGATAATAACTGATGGGTTAATCAACGACAGGACACACTAAAAGTTGCAGAGCTAAACACAAAGAAAGATGAATCTTGTCCTCGATGGCTCCTTAAGTCCCACTAAAGACATTGTCATCACTGTTTCATCAATCACTATTCTGTAGAAGTTTCTCAATATGACCCTATCCTTGGGACTCATCCCAATGACCTCCACACACAACCTATAGCCTTGTTTTACAGTGTTGCCATCATTTAAGGATAAATTTGATTAATTGAACAAGCTCATCTTTAACAGGACTCCCATTATGCCAACTCACGATTGTACAACCATTAACATATATAAAATCTGTAATCAGAAGCCAAGCTAGCAAGCAATAAAGACAGACGAGTCTGTTAATAATATTAAATGAACAAGTTTACAATACTCTAATTTAATTAACCTGTTGGCAAATAAGGGGGATAGTGAAAAGTCCTAGCGAAAGACTTCTGGATGTCCTTACCTACTTTTTTAATTGCTCCTATTTCTCTACCATTTCAACAGATAAAAATGCTATACAAATTCCATAAAAGCAAGAAAACTAATTATTTCATATTGCTAAAACTCCTTATGAGCCGTTGCACATATTAGCTGAAATTACTATCACATCATCAAGATTAATGCCTCATCCATTACGCAACAGTAAAGTCACTGTCACTGCCTCCTCCAAGTTGTCTCTAGGTATCTATATCTGGACCCAAAGATGCACCAAAATTGCATCAAAAACCAAGGTCTCAAATCTGACCATGCTGGTCAATATACACCAGTATCTATTGGTCCAACGGTACCAATATCAAAACAAAACCTTGATACCTATATAACAACAATTTGTTATTGTTTTATTCGATGGTACTGGGTGGTACATGTTTATGTACCACCCAATATACCAGTATTAAAATAGTCTGATAGATGACAAAAACCAGTTCTGATCAAGATTTAAATCCTTGTCAAGTACAATTACATAAACATAAATATGAAATATCATACCTGCCCATCAGCAATTATCAATAAGACATGATACTGCCCTCCACTCTCTTCCACAATGGTCATAGCCATTTCAATGATAGGTGCAAACGAGGTTGGACCTAGAGGGAAAAGAAGTTTTTAAGTCACAATAATTACATATGCCAGAAATAGTTGACAACAGCAGAAGTACCAGCTAATCTTAAATGTGGTACAAGTTCTTTGTATCGCTCGAGGGCCTCTGAAAAGCCATTGCATGGTCTCTCGTCTGGATAGAAACTAAAGATATCCTGGTCATGTGTTGATGCTGCCAAATCATAAAGAAAAATTCAACATCTTCACATAAAAAATAACAATCTTAAAAAGTACCTTACTTCAGATGATATTTACCATCTCCAAAACCAAAGCAAGGGATCAAGTTATCCTCATCAAATGCTGATAAGGTTCGTCCAATGATCGACATTGCTTGTTCATATGGATTTGGTGAATCACCAATATGATGCAAACTGCGGCCTCTAAATGAATGTTTACCTAATTATCAGATGATGTCTAGTGTCAGTATATTTGATTTCGATATTATAACTACATTTAGTAATTGACTAAAATGTATTCAATGTAATAGAGTCACCAGTCCACTCATTGCTCTTCGTGAAATCAACACCAACAATAAGATTTGAAGACTCAAGGCCAGCTTGTGAAAGAGCCTCAGTAACCTGAATGAGAAATTTTCAAACTATTTTAGTTAGAAAGGAAAAAGAATAGGAAGCATGGTGAAACTACTATATGTATATATGTACATATATATATGTATATACTTACATATATGTATATGTAAATATATACATACATATATACATATATATATACACATATACATATATACATACACACACACACACACACACACACACATATATATATATACACACACACATCTGCAAGCTCAAAAAAGCACAAGAAGTGATATAGATACTACTAGCATGCCAAGCTATATCTCCACCAATATGTTACAAATATGCCCCTAAGTGATCCACTTTGGACTCATATAGACCACACCATAAAAAATGGATCTATATGAAGAATCAAATCAATTGAGTGATAATCTCATTAAAAGTTGCTGTAGTAGTTAAATCAAAGCAGTACCCAATATAAGCAATAATGATTCCAAAATCCAGAGAGATTTAGGATTTCACCATCATGATTGATGGCCACTAAAATGATAGGAAATGAGAATAAAGATGGGTTATGAATGTGTCTGAGGCTATCACAGAAAAGGTTCTAAGTTAAACAGAAAATTGTTGCAAAAACAAAGGAAAAAATGTAGCAAAGATGAATTAGAGGGAAGCAAAAAAAAACATTTTAATATTGGTAATGATGCTGCAACTTTAAGAGGTATCACTTGTATGTCGTCTTTAGACAAGAATCAAAAAGCCCTAAGCTTTCAACAAAATCAACACCATAACATAAATAGAATCCTCTCCACACTGACAAGATTAAGGACTTTAAGCACCAAAAGAGAACAATATTATCACTGCACAGGAGAACAAGAAGATTCTCCACAGATAGGATTCCCTATATGAACTAAAACTTATTGGAAGTCCTATGTGTTGCTGGGTTGCAGAGTACAAAAAGAAAAGTAAATCAACAACATTAATAGCTAATACGAAATACAAATTGATTAAACTAGACCACAAGCAGCAAGCATGGTGTTGCAAAATACACTAACAGCACATCAACTATATTGAAACCGAGAACAATAAAATATCTATTACACTCTAGGTCAGGTGCAAAGTTATTCTGATACAGAATGTCTCAAGAAATTTAATTTGGATATGTTCAATGGAAAATAGGCCTCAACTAACTGTGGTGTCACTGTTGTTTAACTTTACACACCAACACCGCTATTATTTGGTGCATCTTAGACAAGTCATTTCCCATCAAAACATTCCGAACCTATTCAAACTCAAGGCTGTGATGTAGAATTTTTAGGTGAAAATGCAGCTATCCAAGATGGTATTAGATCGCATGTCCTATTATCATTTGGTGCATCTTAGAGAAGACATTTCCCATCAATACATTCCTGACCTATTCAAACTCAAGTCTTTTATCTAGAATTTTAGGTGAAAAGGCTGATATCCAAGATGGTGTAAGATCACATGCTGCAGCAGACACTAAGCTAAACCTGGATACGAGATATTTTTAAGAATTATGTCATTTCTCTTTCATCTCAACCTGCTGCCAAGCCAAATGACTATGCCACCACCTGCAACATCAGTGCCAATATGGTTCTTATCTTCAAGCCACATCCACCAACCATTCACTCACTTTGTCAGTAATAAGCCACAATTCGGATGGGACCTGAATCAGCCAGCAACTATATGAACAATCTCAACCAGATCAGATAAGATAATCACAAAAGAAAACATGTTTCATTCTGACAAATTTGGAACACAAGTGGTTTAATCATATTCATTACACGTATAAACATAATATAATAAATTTCACCCTTATGATTTTACAAGATCCAAAGATTCAAAATCAAGATCAGGATTGAGAGTAGGATATGTAGTTGCAATTTGACTTTGATCGAATCAGATCATGAGATCATATTTTTCTTGAAGTGACACATAACAGTCATAGGTTAGTCAAAGATCGATCAGGACTTGATAGTAGGATTTGTAGTTGCAATATGACTTTGATCGAATCAGATAATGAGATCATATTTTTCTTGAAGTAACACGAAACAGTCATAGGTTAGTCAGAGATCGATCAGGACTTGAGAATGGCAAGATGCATCCCAAAGGCAACAAATGGCTTAATGGCCCAATACCTAGCGAATCCACAAGGATTTCGTGGAAAGCAATTACGATTAGCCAAAACTTGATCATGATTGAATGGGTTGGTCCAATGTTAACTGCGAGGCATCAAATGTCCTGAAAGGAAAACAAAAAACAAGTGTTTTGGCAACAGACATAGCTAAACTGGTACGGACCAAACCAAATAACGTCCAGATAACCAAGTCATCCAAAATTAATATTTCATGTAAAATTATTTATAGTATAGTTACCTTTGAAACATAATACATCTTGGAAACAAAATACAATAGACAACCAAACCAAACTTATTTCAATTAAGTTTTTCATGCAGTTTGGTTAAGTTTGAATCTTTTTCCAGAAACCAAACTGGACCTTGTTCTCCCATCTTTGCTAGATTTTCCAGCGTCCCAATTTTATCGGAATTCTAATGTGGTGTAGCAAAAGTACATGATATAAGTATTTATCAAAATATTTAGCGAGATAAGAAATAAGTAGAAATGAGATGAAATTATCATTCACTAATATCCAACTAACCAAAATTAATAATCTGGCTCTGTGGCTCAGACAAGGAGGATGAACCGATATAAAAATAGAGTGTACCCAGTACATGAGGCTCCTGTCAATGTGAGGTCTGGGGGAGGGTCAATGAACTGATATGTGACACCCAATCATTTTAGCCTCTTTCTGTCTTTCAATAGGCAAAAGATTCTTCGTTGATTGGAATCACTTTTTTCCTCCAAAAAGGTAACCTTTAGCATCATAAGGCATTGAGCAGTTAGAAAATTTTATGCGACCAAAGGCGCACCCATCTGAGTTGAGGTTCACTAGGCCTCATGCCTCAGTTGCTCCTTAGGCATGCCTTTTATAATACTTCTATTGATATATAAAATTTCCAATCCTGCCGACACACACACATCAAAGATCATGAATCCCAACCACTGCTAATATCTGTGTTTTCTATTTCTCTCGTATCAAAACCATAATTACAACCGCACTGTTGACCAAGATTCTGCATCTAGTCTTCCTCCCCATTATCCAGTCACCAAGACGCCCCTACCTAAAACACCACAACATGACAGATCTCTCCCAACCTCACTACATGATTTCGTTTCCTTCCAACTTGTCGCTGGAGAAGAAAGAAGAGGAAAAGAAAGTAAAAGCAACTAAAATCGAGAAACCGCTGAATCACACTTAGGGTTTGACCAGATGGAACATCAAAACTGTTTCGCATAGCAAAGATCTAAGGGTTCTGATATAATTATATTTATACAAAATGTCATAATCAAATTCAATCTTATTTTCTTATGATCTAAATACATGCGAATCTAGCAACTAGTGTGCCCTCCTTCCATGGATTTCAGAGAAATCAAGAAGACAGATCGATTACCTGATCCAGCGAGTTGTAATTGTCGCTTATCCTCGAGTACCGCCGATCCAGCGTCCTCGGCCTCGACACAGCGCTGTGCTGCGGCTGCTGCTGCTGCTGCTGCTGCGGCGGCGGCGGCGGGGGGTACGCTTGCGGAGGGGAGGCATAACTCCAAGAAGGAGGTGGCGGAGGAGGGGGCGAGGGGTCGTAGTCTTGAGAATAGTTGTGCCCCCAGGGGGAAGACTGCTCCGTCGAATGGCTCCGCTGTTGGTAGGATCTGTAGCGAGACCTTGAATCCCTCGAGCTCCCACCCCCCATCAAGACCTCACCGCCACCATCAACAACAACAACAACAACAAGGAACGAAGTGGGGTAAGACTGGCTCGAGAGGAAAGACAAAATGATTGGCGAACAAGACGTGATGGACTGAATGAGACCAACTATAGGAAGTGCTTTTGCTTTTACCAGAGCCAACGGACGAAAGCAGAAAACAAACACAAGCCGTGTGTGCTACTTTAGATAAGATGACAAAGTTAGGTCACCTAGGAAACACTTTTGCTTCCACAAAGCATACAGCAAAAGCAATTCCGCTTTTGACTGATTGCTCAACGTGGTGAATCAAACGCTATATATATATATATATATATATATATATATATATATATATATATATATATATATATATATATATATATATATATATATATATATATATATATATATATATATACTTGTGAAATAATGACATAAAAATGTATTAAGTTGACCAAAGAAATGTTGAATATATAAATAATATATATATATATATATATATATTTAAAGTTGACTAAAGTGAGAACTTGCAAAAATCTTATTCGTCATAATTAAGTGGTTCTTAAAGACTTTGACAAGATTTTGCATTCAAATTCCGTCTTCACTATTTATTCTTTGTATAAAAAACATAATAGTTTCTAAAAAAAAATCATATATGCCATTATTTCATACTTATCCTTTAAATTTAAGTTTAATAAATAAATATTCAAATAATCGATAAAATTTTAAGAGAGAGTTAATAGTTTAATTTTATTGGTGACCAACATGAATGATTTAAATATTTGAAGGGATATATGCATGTCCTTAGCTATCTACATAAATGCTATATTGAAATCTAGATAGTCAAATATGTTATCTTGACAAAGAAGCAATCACATTTATTGTGACCAGAATAGCACTGGAGTTCCCATTTGTTCATATTAAATAAATGCATACATGTACTTATATCAACCTCCTTCTAGAATAAGTGTTCAAACATGAAAGAAATGCCTAAAATATACTTGATAAAGATTATTTCTTCTTTTTTCTCATTCTTGACTTGATCCTGAAAATAATTTTTGGGCATGTTCCAAAGTCTTCATTTGAATTTCCTATTTATATGCACCATTGATTTTGTCATTGAAGAACTTGGTGCCTTTTGGTACACACTTCTAGTTAATCAAATATGAAATCATGATCATAACACCATCTATTTGCTAATGGTTTTTTTTATTTTTATTTTTTCATTATTATATTAAACTACATATGAAATCTCATTTTACCAATTCCAACACTTATTAGTTGCACAATAATACATTAAAAATGGGAATGTTTGTGAAATAGAAAACATTAATGTCAGGTTTATGTTTAATGAAAAAAAAAATTAAATTCTTCCCTATGTGAGGTCAAATTATAGTAAGTCTCTTTTTATAATATTTATAGAATAATCAAACTTTTATTTCTAAAATTTATTTTCCTCCTAAAGAAGTCTTTTTCATACTTGATTCTTATTCTCTATTAATATTAATTTTAAAAATTTAAAAATATTTATCGACCGTAATATTTGTCTAAGTATACTTATTTAATTTCACTTGATCATACGAGAAGGAGTTAACGTTAGAGGATTCGATAACCCTTCCTTCCACTCCAATCTTTTACTTCATCCAATTATATCATCCATTTATAACTTAACATAGTGAGAAAGAAAAGATTCAAAATATCATAATTTATGAAATTTATAGATAGACGAGAAGAGAAGATATGAAATATCATAATCTAACGTGACGATTTTATGGAACAATCAAATTCTGACTTTTAAGGTTTATTTTTTTCTTAGAAAAGTCTTTCCATATTTGGAGTTCTTCTATGAAAAAAGTTCTTCTTCTTATGCTTCATTGATTTCATTCCAGTCAAACATACAAGGAGTTGATGAAGAAGATCTGACGACTCTCAGGTTCCACTCTAAGCTTTTGCTTCATCCAACAACGAAACATCCAATTCTGAAAGATCAGAATAGATATTTCGGAGCCACATCGGAGCTACCTCAGCCACCACCTTAGGATAGTCTCGCGCTCTCAAGTTTGGATTACGTCGGATAGTCTTGCACTCTCAAGTTTGGATTACGTCGGGTTGACTCAAACATCGACAACGATTTTCGCTTATAGACTTTTCATCCAACTACATAGCATTCACTTCTAATCATGTAAGAGAGAGTGTAGCATATTAAGAAGTGAAGGGCCTGAAAGATCAGAATTCAGAAGTATACAGAACTGCATTTAATCCAGCACATATATGTGAAAGATACATTTAGGTTGAGGAGCATTTTGCAGAGAGATTTGGGACAAACATAAAGAGGGAATGCAGGTGATCACTGATTGATATGATGCTAAATCATCCTCCAGATTTGTCCAGCTAGCCAACCAGCAAACAACATCTGCAAGCTCATCAGCATTGGGGGCAGAAAGTAAATGACAGGAGCATCTCAACAAGGATTGAGTGACTGTCTGTCATATTCAGCAATCAGTGCCTTTGGAAAAGCTTCAAACCTACTCTTTCAATCCCTTTCATTTTGTTTGGTCAACTCAGTCCACATGGAAATCCATCGAAACCTTATGTTCTGGATGATTGATACCCCTACCAACACATGCACTTGCCGTAATTCTCTCTATGCATCATGAAACATATCACCCACTCCTTAGTTTTCTAACATATTGATGCCTGGGGCCATCATCTGAGCATGCTGATGAAATAGATTAGCATTGGTTAGTCCATTAGAAGACAGCCCATTGCAATCAACATGGAGAAGAGAGTGAAGGAATCTAGCAAGGGAAGCCAGTTTCCTTGATCTGGTTTCTGCACACTGTGGGAGAAAACAAGGAACCACTTCTAAGCAGATATGATAAGCTGTGAGGTGGCTTTATGTTGTTTGTCCTCTTCTGTGGCGCCACTTTATAGAGGTCTCTGTCTCCTGCAGCATCATTCAGCTGCTTTATTCTTGATACCTGTTCTACGTTTTTTCCAAGGCATGTCATATGGCTGTTCATGCTTCAATCAAAGTAATCACAGAGGAGAGGGGAAAAGATGCAGCTGAAGTTTGATGGGTACCAAAGCTGCTTTCTTGTTGCCACATCAAAGCATCTAAGGAAGACAACCACCACACGCGATAAGACGAAGGTCTTTGGCCCGTAAGAGCAGGAACAGCACGACACTGGACAACAGGAGGACACTAAACATGGAACAATGAGCGACTATGACTCGTTGACATGTCTAACCCTCTTGTGGCCGAGCTTCCCACCGGAGTCGCCCCCGGACGACGCCTCCATCGGCCCGGTGAAGGAGAGGGAGAGGTCGGCGTACAGGTCGACGACACGGCGGATGTTGTTGTTGAGCTCCCTGATGAGGCCGACGTTGCGGCCAAGGTTGTCGGGGATCATTGTCTCATGGTTCTGGTTGATCTCATTGATCAGTAGCCTGTTCTGATTTAAGATGCTCTGCACCTGAACGAAGCTCTTCTGGAAGGCATGGAAGGCCTTGTTGTCCACTTGGTTTCCATTTCCATGGACTGAGAAGGTGTCTCCTCCCTCCATTTCCACCTCCAATCTGATCCTCCTCAGCTGGCGATCGAGTCAATCCAACCAAGCACTGAAAGATGACAACAAAAGGAAGAGTCTATACTGTAAGAAGGATCCTGACAACAGCTTTGAAAGCAAGGAAACTGTGAGAGCTACCGAGTATAAAGCTCAAAGGCAAAGAGAGAGAGAGAGAGAGAGAGAGAGAGAGAGAGAAGGAAGGCACCTATCGAGTGGTATTTGGGCTTGAGAGGGATGCTGAGGCAGGGACAAAGGAGAGAGAGATCATGGTTTCCTAGTCTCCTTTCCACAATGTGTACAACAAACAAAATCTTTACATGACAGCATGGAAAAGCTGGTCTATAACAAAAACCTCAAACAGGACTGGGAACAACCACATGGCAGAAAGAAAGCAAAGGAATGAGAACAGCCAATGTACTGCAAAAGGGAAGGCAGATTGACATTTTAATTTAAAGCAAAAAAAAAGAGGGGGGTGAGAGGGGATGAAATCATCTTGCTTTTCATGTGTTCTAGAGAAATATTTTATGCCATGTGAAGACAAGAATCTGCAGCTAAGATGAACCTGAACTTGAGAGAAGAAAACAAATGGAAGAATAGCATCAAATCAAGTGAAAGAAGGAAGCTCAAAGGTAATTTCTTGGAGATACAATTCAACCATATCTTCAGAGAAGCTAACACTGCTGCAAATTGGGCAGCATCTTTTGCTAAGAGCTCTGGTTCTTCTGTTTTGTGGCAAAGCAACTTGCCAGCTCAACTTTGTAGCATCATTACCTCTGAATTCCAGACTTTTGAGCAGTTAATCTAGTATTTTCAATTTGGAAAAAAAAAGTGAAAGAAGGAAAATGAAAACTCTCCTCCAAAGCAAAGTGAAGAGGATCCAGCAACAAATATCATATTTTGAGCCATACTTCTAAACAATTTTCTTCAGAAACATGGATAGACAAACAAAAAACAAAGATACAATTTTTGATGTCAGATCCTCCATAACCTTCACAGACCAGCAGGAAAACAAAAGCAGATCCCACAAGAACATGGAAAGGAAACAAAGGTACATATTCTTTTGCATCAGGCATACCTTCTGAGTTGGAAATTCCAACAATCCCAGCATGTAGAGAGAGAGAGAGAGAGAGAGAGAGAGAGAGAGAGAGAGAGGAAATAGATTGAGGAAATGTGAGAGAGTATGAACTGGCGACCAGAATCTACACTTATGTGACTATATATAGCAGTGGGTCTACTGACTAAACAAAGAATGCAGGGGGGTGACTTGTGGGTGATGTATAGATGTGCACCTGAGAGAAGACTTCCTGGTTTTCTCTACTTGGTCAAGTCACCTTCACAAACCTAAAACTCACACATCATGTCATGCGGAAAGATCAAACATGCAACTCAAAAAAGGAAAATTGAAGTTCTCATACATGAAATGCTAGTTTCTCATGGCAAGTAGTTTCAAGCAATCCAGACTTCCCATCCATTCCTTGTCCAGTTTCTTTCATTTTATTTGATCCATGTCTTCTATATCAACATTCAGAGCTGAGATAAGATTACAAGTAGAAGTGCAAAGTTTAATAATACAAAGAATCTGAACAATTATTTCTGTGACATCAATTCCTTCCACATAAACAATTTGCAGAAAGTCAAATGTGAGTAGCTTGGCAAATTTTACAAAGGAAAACTTAGATGAGCTGTTGAAGAAAAAGAAAAATAAATAAAGAAATAATTGTTGTTGAAACTTTGTAGGATTATTTGCACAAATAAAGATAAAGACTTTGTTTCATGTCATGTGCTTTTTATAAGGAACAAAGACAGAAATATATAAATGAGTGACACATATTTGCTACTAAATTAATAAATATGTAAGAATAATGGCTTATGACTTTTTATTAGTCATGACTTGCATAGGAATAAGGTGTTGGACTCATGGATGATGGAATATTAAGCCTGGATTAACTCAGATATAAACAAGTGTTTGAGAAAACTTTGGTCAAGCAAAGACTATCATGAAACAATTTCATTGCTAAATCTTATAAAGAATTTTACAACTGTTTTCCCAACTATAAACCTGTTTAGGAGTATATGAAATCATACTCTACAACTCCATCTTGTCCAATTTGAGATAATTGTAAGGGTAAACAAGAATTTAATTTTTCCCAGAGGAAGTGCAAGCAAGACAAAAGAATTGGCAAAATAAGAATTAGTGCAGAATCCAAGTGTCCAACAAATCAAAAGGAAACATTTCTCAAGGAAGAAGATGATGATAACCAAGTTGTCACAGCTCTGCTTTTGACAGGTTCTCATGCTTTCCCCTCTTCTCACATTTCCTCTGTTAGCTTATTCGGTTCATGGTTCTCAGTGCAGTTGTAGAATCTGCAAAGTAAATTGTGGAGATACCTCAAAGCTCAGCAGCTCTCACAGCCATCATGTCTGATAAATAACAACACTCAAAAGACTGTCATGACATGTGCAATCCATAAACTGATTGCTTCGGAGAAAGAGACCCTCTTGAGGCCAGCATGCAATCAAAGTATCTTTGTGTTGGTGCACACTATTCTACGTCCCGGCGTGGCACACGGAAACCCAAGAGTGCTGTAATTTAAGGTTTCCTATTGTCAAATCTAGACACTAGGTTGGGATCTTTGCTACTGTTCCATCACCTTTGTCATGGAGTTAAACAAATGGAAAGCCAGTCTACATGTCCATTAGTTCGTGCGTTAGGCGGTGGGAGGTGGAGCGCAGCAGACATAAAATAAGTGCAGTGTCTAATCCGCAGTGCTAATCTATGACTTGGGCTTATCCGATGAGATGCATGGTGTTGAAATACTATTGAGACGATGCATATGCAAATCTCTTTGCAATGGGTTGAGGGCGAGGAGTTGGTATACTCTTGCGGGATCTGATGCCCGCAATCGAAGAAGCAGCCATTCCACACCTAAACAGCATGTATGAATCCATAAAAACGGAAGAGTTTCTACTTATCTTGCGGTGTTTCCCCATTCTTATCTGCAATACCATTCCGAGAGAGACGAGCAGAGGAACTCCGCCACCAGCGACCGACTGGGAGCCGCCCCACAAGCCCACCGGCACACCCACCCCCATCACACGGTCCGTAGCAGCATGCTGATCGTCTACCTCGTCTTCCTCGACGAAGGCACCCTTCTCGATGCCGGCATTACTATTCTGGCCGACTTCTCCAACCCCAACCATAACGTAATGGATGTATCCTTTAGCTACCTGCAGCCGGACCTCCACCACCAGCGGAGGGCGGAGTCGATGCTGAAGAGTGTAGACGTGGTCTCGATTCGTAGGTGGCCTAGGCTTGGCAGAACGGGGTGGCCGCCAACGGCGTGGCATTGGCGGCGATGGCTGACCTGCGGTGTCTGACGCATTTCCTTTGTACCGTTGGAGGCGGTGCGCCGGTTACCGGTTCACATCCGGTTCGAGTCGAACCAGGATCGGTTCAGAGAGATAAACCTAAGCCATCACCAAATTGATTGTGTCAAATTGTGTGGTTCGTTTCGTATCGGAGACGCGAGTGAACCGAATTGTGCTCGTCATCGTCTTTTATCGTGCCCTAACCCACCGAACACGCCTTCAGTCGCAATCGTTTTGAATGGGGTGGGTCCATGTTTTAAAACTTGAACCGTTAGGTAGATTTCGGTCTACTGATTCCGAACCGGCTTAAACCCTCCCGCCCCAATTACACCTCTAGCAATCCCCTTTGCGGAACAAAGAGTACATGTCCTCCGACACCTACCTGCTTTCGCATTGGATAAAAATATATGGGTCCCATCTAAAGTCCAACCAAAAGTCATGGGTGATCGAGGGAACTTATTAGTAGGTAAAAGAAGTTTTGCTGTTCTTCCGAATTAGCCGTAAATGGTAGTTAAAACTCGGAGCAATTATTTCTAGAAACTTGTGTGTTCGTACCCGAGAAGGTTACCTGAGGAATCTTGCTTGGACCCACCTTGAGGGTCCGATAATTACTCCAATAGAACGAAAGGTATGGGAAGGTGTCGCGTTAAACCTATAAAGTTAATGATCTCGCTGTTCTTTCGTGTTCTTTGATGTCCTTCTCGCCCTTCCATTGGTCTCTTCTATTTATCGTCGGTCGACGATTGGATCAACCGACCCCGTTGATATCCCAAATACGAATCATATCTGGAGATCGAGCCGAAGGCGGTGGATTCGAGATACAGGCGAGAGGGGGACGCCTGCTGCTTCTCCGATCGATCCGTGGGTCTCAGATCTTCTTGATCCCGTCCAGGTGATTTCTTTTCGCCTCCTACTTCCTACTTTTCTTCAAGGAATTGCATGATTTTGCTTGTGTTTTCCTGCTTTCATGGGAGATTTTGCTGTGGTCTGACGCGAGGAGAAACGATGATTCATTATACGTTTAAGATGTTTAGCGGTGATGGTTTCGATTTGTTTATCTGTTACATGTGACTAGTTTGGTTCGATGCTCTCTAAATGTTCACTGTTTGAAAGACGATTTGGTGGCCATCGGAGTTGAAAGGTCCATTCTTGAGTTCCTTTCCTTCTTTGCTGGGTGTATGGGCTACTGAGGGAGGACAGCATGGAGGTTGAAATGGGGAAATGTAGATTTCAAGTCTCTTCTAAAGATCTTACCCATCAACTCCCTGTGCCTAGGTCACCCATTTCTAGGGCTCAAATGGCTATCCAAATGATCTTTTCAGACCGTTAAGACATGCTGCCAGGTCTCCTTACAAACTATTGGAAATCACTTCTTGCGGTGTAAGACCTGTTGCAGCTGCATATACAGTCTTTTATAATCTTATTTTAGTTTTAATTTTATTTCTCTCCTTCTTTGCGAGGCTAAGTTTTACAAAATTTCAGCTATATAGACTGATGATGCATGGGGTTTGAATGTTTTCTTATTGAAACTTTTGAGTTACTTTATGGACTGGTGTTATTCTTGTGATCATGAATGCTTTTTCTTCCATATTTTTGGATTTTTTTTGGCAGTTGTACTTGGTGTTGGTTTTTTATAAATAGTGGTCAAGGTCTCCAGATGTCACTACTATTCTAAAGACATTCTGATAGAATTAAACTTCAGTTCAATTTCCAGCATATTTAATTTTCATTCTGGTCAAAGTGTTTATTGCTTGCAGACTTGGTTACAAGTTTTTCCAGATCTAACTTTTTTCCGGATAATTAAATTATTTCTAGTGGTTCCTTGCATCCTTGGATTGTGATGCCTGTGCAGTATGTTAATTCGTTGGCACCTTTTCTCAAACCAGGTTTTATGGTGCTTCTGACTTCTGTTCTTCATATTTAAATTGTGGTGATGCCATCATCTCTTTCATAATTTAACAATAATTATGAACCTCCCGAACAATGTGAAGCTGCTTTTGTTTAGAAATATTGCTCTGGCTTCTCAATTCTAAAGTTGGAAGACATGGCAAAATTTGGAACTGGTGGTCGCAGGTACCTAAGCTATTAAATCATTTTAGATTATGCAGCTTTTGCACTGAAGAACTGTATTTATGCTTGACATAATCTGATGTATGTTACTTTGTGACTTGCAGTGCCCTTCCCAGAAAATCAAATGAGAACATGAGGCTTATTATTTCAACAGTCATTGGAATTGTGTTAGGTTACTTGATAGGCATTTCCTTTCCCACAGTCAGCATAACCAAGGTTAATGATTTTGTTGCTACTTTCTTTTTCTGATATTCAAAACTAATGCTCCCAGAAGAAATGATAATTTTACTTGCTAAATTTTGCAGCTTCACTTTCCTTCCAGTATTATATCATACATTGAAGACAGGAATTCAGGCATCACTACCCAAACCTTATTGAACCATGCTTGGACCTCAGCTAATATTCAAAATAGAAATAACGCTACTTCAAACACAACTGATACTTTAAAGGTGCTTTGCTTCTCTAGCTGTTGGCTCCAGCTAATTGTTTTTTGCTTATCTCATGGTTTGTTGTACTTGCTTTTTATATTCACTTTTATTGTGAAGTCCTTGGACAACACAATCTGGGATGCAGAGCAAAAAATGAAATGGCTTGTGAATTTGGTATTCTATTTTAATTATAGTTACGTTGGAGAAGATCATCTGTAATATGAGGAGTTTGAATGATTAAAAGGATCTAACTGTCGATGTGACCAGATGGTGCTATTGTAGTCTCATAAAATTTTTCCATCATGTGAATGAAAGAAACTGGATTACTTTTCTGGCTGTACATTTATGTTGAGTTAATTTTCTCTAATGTTATATTAGCTGGAGTTGTTGGGATTGGAGAGATGAGAGTTGATAACTTTATATAATCTGTAAATAATATGAATAACATGAGGAAATCAATTTTTCACTCCTAATACTATCTGTATATTTTACTAGCAAACTAAAGTTTAGGTATATTGAAGATATTTCTTTGGTGCATGTTTTTCTGTTGAAGATGTTGTTTTAGTTTATGAGAGGAACTGGGAGTTTAATTTTAAACATAAACTATCAAGATAATTCTTAGAAACAAGAGTTTTTAGTATAACTAGAACTAAAATTAAATATACAAATATAAACTTCAATAATAGCCGGAGAAAATTTGAGAATATGATGTCAGAAACTTATAATTCAACAAACATGGGAATGCATGGCTGATAGTGCCATCCATTTTGCATTTATATTTTATATTAATTTTTAAGTTATCCAAACCCCTCTTCTCTTGGAAAGTCCTTTCTCGACATGATGAAAATACTTTATTTTTTGTGCAAACTAGTGTATATATATCTGAATGTATATATATACTAAATCTACTTCCATGGAATATCTTATCTATTGTAGTATATATTTTTGTCGATACATGCAACACGTAGGTATCTGATTATGTAATTTACAGGATTTGCAATACTGCCCATTGGTATGGATGGTATTTACTGATCTGACTGCCTACCAGTGCACGGACCAGGGTAAACTGGGCATATTTGTGATTATGCAATCTACAATATTTACAATACCACCTATTGGTACAGTCAGTATTTACCAGCCCGATAGCCTATCGGCATGCAGACTAGGGTGAACCTGACGTTATGTCCAGCATAGGGCTTGTACCTCCCTGTGTCCAATATAGGGCTTGTACCTCCTAGTGTCCAAAACAGGGCTTTCACCGGCAATAAAGTTTAAAGATTTTTCAACATCTTTTCAGGTTTTTTCTGGAAGTTGGTATGTACCAATGTACTGACACACGATACGCCGGTATAGCTCGAACCTGTATTGGTGCAGTCCTGGATCAGTACAGATATGGTACTGGAGATTGTGTCTCTTGGAAATATGCACATGTATCTCTTCTTATATATTTTTTACTTGATAATGCACAAACAATATATGCAACATTTGGTTACAGATTGGACTTGAATTTTGTTGGGATGAACTTTTTCTTTTCGAAGTGAAATCCCCTACGATATGGGACAATGGTTCATGTCAACTCTAGTTAAAGGATTTACTGGAATTTTGATTCTTTATACTGACTGTCTTGCAGATTTATGTTCCTACAAATCCCAGAGGTGCAGAAAGACTACCACCTGGCATCATTGTGCCAGAATCAGATTTTTATTTGCGCAGATTATGGGGTAACCCAGATGAGGTAGGTAGCTCTCGATGAATTTTTCTCAAGACATTTTTTTAATCTAATGATGTATTTCTTGATAGTTGATGTATTCTTTTGGCAATAATATTCTTGAATTATGTCATGACTTATTTTTTGATTGTTATAACCATATTGAATTTCCAATTAGACTGCATATATGTGGAATATACACGCACAAAAAATTTCCACATGATTGCTAGATTCTAAGCATGACAATAAATATGCACTGTGAGATGCCATATATATTATTTCATTCAGACACTAAAAACGGACCCTTTAACCAATTATGCAAGAATATTGTAGTCAAATTTTTGCAGTCAGTATATTATTGTTTTTTAGATCATCAAAGCTCAAACCTGGGCGTGATTCTTCTAAGAAACATTTTTTTATGAATTTATGTTCTTAGTCTTGATGTGAAATGAATATTGAAGTTGACATATGGTGAAAAGCAATTGATGCAGCCATGGGTTTGCCTGGCTCCCATGCCGTCATGTTTTGCCCCATGCTTTATGAAGGTATCATATCATGGATTCTTGCCCATGCTAGTCCAAGGGTACCTCATGAGATAGGCAATTCTAGCTAAGTTCGTGACACAGCGGTGGCTTCATGCCATGACAGCTCTCTAAGCTTGGCCAAGTTTTTTGTGAAATTAAAGTTTATACAGCTCTACTGAATGTGAAGATTGTTTCTTTGTACATTAATATACATATAGAAGCTTGAGTTATGAACCAATGTGAACCTTCATGTGTGTCATCTTGTATGATAATCTAGTGGGAAGCGTATGTTGAGTTAAGCAATTATGAGAACAAATTGCTAGTATGATCTGAACAGATGTTCTTCAATTTGGTATATGTTATATTTTATTGCCAGACTCATCAACATGGTTTAAAATACCACCCTTATGGCTGGTACTTGTCAGTTTGACAACCGAGACATGTACCAAGTGATTTAGTCTGGTTCAGTGCAGTATAGGATATACCATTCTGTAAGCTTATTTTACTGAGCTCACAGATTCTCTCTCTCTCTCTCTCTCTCTCTCTCTCTCACTCACTCTCACTCTCACTCTCACTCTCACATCTGGGTGGTATCAACTGGTACTGATTCGTAGCATCAGTATTCTTCCCCATACTAATACCATGCTGGTCCAGCAGCTGGCCCCTGGACTCAGATTGTAACCCGTGCTATCAACATAGAAAAGAGTTCCAACTTAACTAGAAGCTGAATAATTAGATCTAGTTGTTATGTGTTTTATGTTTGTTTTTAATATTCACCATTTGGTCATAAACCAGATTTAAGCAAGCTTTTCAGAAATCATAGGATGCTCTTTTCCTCTTAAACTTCATATATTGGGTTTAGACTAGATTGCTCTTAGTGTGTAGCTTTGAAGTTCAATGCTGCATGGGATTGTTACAAAATGGGTATTCTGCTAGTCTTGACTCTAGCTTTATCCGATTCTATATCGGTCAACATTTTCTCTAATATGGATATGCTTGCTTTCAATTGTGATTTAACAATTTTCTGGAACCTGTCTTCATGTTGTGGCCACGTGTATTTCTGTCTTACCTAAAGTTGTTGCCTCTATTGTTTAAATTGAATGATGCAGGATCTAATCACCCGGCAGAAATATCTTGTGACATTCACTGTTGGATATGACCAGAAAAAGAACATTGATGCTGCTGTTAAAAAGGTGAGTACTCAGCTGTTAACCGAGTTCTAGAGAAAAGGATTCTCAACTGGTACATGTTTTCTAATATTTTTGTTGTTACTATACAGAAACTTAAATCAAATATATATGATAACTTCCTGTTTCTGATTTTTTTGAATTTCACTAATGGACGTGTAGTTTGTAAATTCTATTCCGCCACATCATTTGGTTTGAAGAAGTCCAATACAATTTGTTTTCCTTTTCCACTTTGAATTTGAAGTTCATGTTTAAAGATTGATCACTAGTTTACCTGTTTTCCAGTTTTTTCATTTTTATTTTCCCTCTCAGATTGATTGCCAACTCTTTTTTTTATTGAATTCAATTTATATCTTCGTGCTCATTTTGGAAGCAGTGGAGCTGCATGTATGGAGGTCTCAGAACCTTCGATTATAATTATAATATGGTGCAAGAATAGTTGCTGATTGCAATGTGTTTTTGTGCTATAAGCTTGTTTTTCTGATCATTATCTCTGGCTTATCTGCTTAGCGAACAGATACAGGAGGTTTAATTGATTGTCTTTTTAACTTATTGTGGATCTTGTTTTACTGGCTTCGTTAAGGTTGAGCTACTAGTTGTTCACTTTCCATATATAAAATAAAGAATGAACTGGTTCTGGCTTCCCAATTGGATCCATGCAAGTCAAATTGTACATCCATTTCACCTTCCCAGGTCAATGTTCTGGGCATAGGTTGTCAAATGTAGCTTTTAGTAATCATGGTACTTAGGCTTTGGACGGTTAAAAATAACCCAGACAAGCTCAACTCCCACCTACACGTTTTGTAGCTCCCAAAAAACTGGTTCAAGGAAGAGGGATGGGTATGGACTTGAAGTAGAGCACTTCTACGTAGCCTTTGTGAAACCACAACATCTTGACATAAACTACAAACTCGCCCCACCCCTTTTTTTTTACCACGGTTGCATAATATGTGAAACATTGAGTCATGGTAGTAGTGTTGATGCTGCTTAATGCCGCGTAGCTTTCTTCATGTTTCATGGGTTGGGCATAGTTGCTTCAATATGTTGCATCATGCCACATATTGAATTATGCAGCTCAATTAACTATTTCTTTTTGATATGATTGAATGAAGAAGGGATTTACTCTCTCCCTAAGTTGGTTCTGACACTGCTAAGTAGCTGTTGAAGCAGTTTCTTGTATGGTTTCTTAACTCGAACAGACACTGACTTTTTGTTATTTTGCTTCTGGAGTTTGAACACTGGAGCAAGGAAATTGGCTTTGTAGACTGTAATTATACTTTTATTTAGTTTGTCTATGATAACAAGTTAAACCTTATATATTTAACTGTTACTTGAAGAATTTTTTGCTGTAGTTGTTTGATTGTGAGAATCTATCCTACAGTTCTCTGAAAATTTCGCAATACTATTATTTCATTATGATGGTCGAACTTCTGAATGGGATGAATTTGAGTGGTCAAAACGAGCTATTCATGTGAGCACCAGGAAGCAAACTAAATGGTGATCATCTCTTGCTAGTTGTGTGGTCTTTATGTGTTTACTCTACGTGACATGGTCAAAACTTAGAAGTGTCTAATTTTGTTACTTCATGTAAGGTGGTATGCCAAAAGGTTTTTGCACCCTGACATTGTGGCCCCATACGAGTACATATTCATTTGGGATGAGGACCTAGGAGTTCAGCATTTTGATGCCGAAGAGTAAGTGATGAATTTGTTAAGCAAGAAATCCTTTAAAAAGGCCTAACGTAATAAACTTTCATATCTTAGGTATATCAGATTAGTAAAGAAGCATGGACTGGAGATTTCACAGCCTGGATTAGAGCCTGACAAAGGGTTAACATGGCAAATGACAAAAAGGAGAGGTGACCGTGAAGTCCACAAGTGAGCTTTCTAAATCTTTTTTTTTTTGCCTGGGAATAAATGTTTACAAGATTGTTGTCTGATATCTGGTCCGAATTTATTTTTTAAGTTGCCTTTATACCAGGGTAACTGACGCATGGTCTGTTTTCGTCATAGGGAAACAGAGGAAAAACCAGGCTGGTGTGCCGACCCCCATCTGCCCCCATGTGCAGCGTATGCATGCATTACTAATTTTTGCCCTGCCTGCATTTCTCGTCTTAACGTCAAAACTAAATACTGTCTGCTAACAGGTTCGTCGAGATAATGGCAACTGTGTTCTCTAGGGATGCATGGCGTTGTGTATGGCACATGATTCAGGTAGGGTGGATCTTCATTGTTTCGGTGCTGTGTACGCCTACCTCTGTTTGCTATTCCTCAAGTCGCATTACTGATGCAGAATGACTTGGTCCATGGATGGGGCCTCGACTTTGCTCTAAGAAAATGCGTAGAGGTACAATGCAGAATTGACTGACTTTGTCATTGCTCTTTTGGCTGTAATTAATTATATCTGACTATGTTGATCTTTGTATCTCTCTACATAGCCGGCTCATGAGAAAATTGGAGTCGTAGATTCACAGTGGATCATTCATCAGGTGGTTCCTTCGCTTGGAAACCAGGTACGAGGACAACCCAAAGTGTGTTGCTATGGCTGAGTGTCTTGTGAGAGCTTCTGTGATTGTTCGTCATATAGGCCTCCTCCTTTGACATTCTCTTTCTACTTGGCAGGGCCAGTCAGATAACGGCAAGGCACCATGGGAAGGGGTAAGTGGCTTCTCTCTCTCTCTCTCTCTCTCTCTCTCTCTCTCTCGCTCGTGCTTGTTGGATTGCTGTTGGATTTATTGTGCCCTCCTAATGCTCCAAACATCTCCTGATTTTTTACAGGTCAGAGAGAGGTGCAAAAAAGAGTGGGGGATATTTCGGAAGCGATTGTCGGAAGCTGAGAAGGCATATTATCTTTCAAAAGGGATCAGCCCCCTGAACTCAACAGGCGTTTAAATTCATGTATTATTTCTTTTTCCCTTCATTCATCGGTTGGTTATTGCGTGTATATAGAGAGATCTGTGGCTCTATATTGATATATTATTGATCCTTGCGTTTTCACTCCACAGTTCCAGTATATTCTTTTTAATCTTTTATGACAAGGTTTGACAGGATGGATGCCTTACGGAAATCCTCCAAGATAAAACAGAGAGCACAGGAGACGCTTCAGGTACACTGGAAAAGAACATATGCTAGTTCGGTTAGAAAGCGTCGGAATCCCATTATATTGGACATGCAGCGCAGCCCTTTGAGGTCTTCTTCTGCTTCCTTACGGCGTATTCATGAGCACTTTTCAATATCGAAACCATCGCCACCACTTTTCAATGTCGAGGCGAATGATCTTTAAAAGCAATCAATGTCACATCCTTTGTTAAAGTGCTAAGATAAAAAAAAGAAGGAAATTTTTAATATTTAATGGAGCATACATAGCCATTCCATTCGAACAAAACCTGCCTAGCATTGTCCATAGAGCTAATAGCTTCATCACACCCTCCGAACAATCCACACCACCAAAATTTCCGCACTGTGCTCTCGTGATAAAAAAGATTGCTCTCGACAGACAGCCTCTGGTGATGATGATATGGCATTACGAATCAATCAAAAGGTGCTTCTCTGCCACATCGGGTGTTCCGTGCAACATAATAAGCCACTCAGCTGTTCATTTCATTGCCTGGTCACCAGCGGACAAAACTTCATCCATGGCAGCAAAGTGGGGCCAGGTTTTTCTACTTTTCTCATTTCTTCTACTTTCCTGCCATACGAAAAATGTAATATGAGCAATAAATTTATACTATAATTTATACATTTTTCGATTAAAAAAAGAAGACAACCCCTATAACAAATGTATACATTTTTCGCAGCATTTCCCTTTCAAGAACTAACCAGAATAAATAATTCGAAAATAAAAAATGTGCCACTGAAGTAGCCCTAAGTAGCAGAGAATTGAAGGCGTAAACAGAAAAGATACCTCATATTTCTGAACCAGTGATGCCCAGAGAGACTTGCATTGTGCGGGACTACGATTTATTCCATCGTTTAACATATCAGTTGATATCTCTTCCCAGAGAACCATTCTCGCTTTAGCACTCCGGAATTTGCTATCCAATCCAGCACGTAATATTATCAGTCTTTGCACCTCCTCAGGCTTCCACTTATTACGCTTTGCAGATTTCTTAGCATTTAACAATCTGTTAGGCCCCTTGCTGCCAGGTGTTCCGTTTTTATCAACACCCATATTCTCTTCCAAACCACAGTCACTAGCTGTTGTCTGTTGGACAGAAGAAGATGCTTTGACAAGTTCAACAATATCATCTGGTTCTTGGGATGCATGAGAAGATAATTCATCTTGGTCAGAGTTTTTAGTTGCAACCTCAGGCATCGTTTGATCAGCATCAAAACTCTCGCCTACAAAAACAGAGATCAAATAGTGTCAGAAGTCTAAGGTATACAACAAACATAAAATTTATGGATGACATGGATAAGAACAACATAAGCCCATATATCAAGCAGTAAATCTACTGACTAAGCTATTAACTAAAGCTGCTAAAAGAATATTATATATTCCTAAACAACTAAGAGCTACTTATTAAAGAAACAATACATTTCTCCTCCATAATCTCCTTACTATTCTTATCCACAGCAAAAAAAGCCAGATTACTAGTCTATGAGCAAATGGTACCTTCAGAAGAGTCCATTTCTATGTTGTTCACATCGATGGCAGAATCCCCAACTTCATCAAGCTGCCTGCTTGAAGGCAAAGAATCACTATATTCATTGAACTGTCTACTTGAATGCTTTGTTGCACGCATATTGAATGCCTGAGCAGCAGCAGAGAGCCCAAAACTACCACGAGATTTTCCAGATAATCGAGTCTTCAATTCTTCAGTTACAACTCCAGTGGTGTTCTCCACTGCAATTGCAATGACATCAGGCCTTTTGCTGCTGTATTTCCTAACGATCTTCCTTAATACTTCAGATACGATTCGTTCCATGTGAGCCAGCGGACAATTCACAGGACAGCTTGAGAGTGCAGCGTGTGCAGCTTTATACAGAGCATCCAGAAGCTTTCCTCTATCTAGCCATAAACAACGCGTGGTGATTCTTATTTTTCCTTTTAAACATGCTTGTGATGAACCATTTACAGCTTGAGGGCGCAAAATCTCCATGCTGGTAAAATAAGAATAAGCAATCGTTGAGAATTATTATCCTTAACAGTTCTGAATAATTATTACTCGATAAAAAGAATATAAAAGATCGTTCAGCATAGAAGACAACAGAAATAAAATAATATCTTAAACTTGATTGTTCAGACATGGTTGCGACACATCAATTCTCAATTAAAGAGAACTTGAAATGCATGAAATTTAAATCAAAACAGAAGAATGGAATGACCATAGATCGAACAATGAAAGGCAATGAAACAAACATATTGTTACATATTCTAATTTACAACACAAGATGTTTCTTTCCTGATCCATCATGTTGCTGTAGATAGAATCATATACATGAAACCAAATAAGAAAAAGAAAGAATGAACAGCTGGAGATCTAGAATATAAGTATTGCTTTACCTTTCTATTCTCATGGGAATGCAAGAACATGGTCGATATGGACTCTGTCCACTAATGTGTACAATACACAACTTTTTACAGTGGAAATGAATAAGCTTCACTATAAATAGAACAAAAACTATAAAGTGAAAATGAAGTCCAGTTTTCTATTTAAACCAATGAAATCTAGAATCTCCAAGAAAATGTGGCATCAGATAGTACCCTGCAGTGTATAAACTTTACAGACAACAAATTTATATTCTTTAAGGAATTTGAATGAATATGTCAGAATATGCATATTTAACAGTCTTATACTATCAAATATCACAGTAACTAAACCAATAATATCTATTTTCATCTGTAAAAACAGACTTGGTTAAAAAATATCTAAAATAATGTGTTAAAATTCAAAATATATCCAGTACCTGACAACTATAATACCATCAGATGCAATTCTTAACCTCTCATCAATACAAAGTTCAGCTGACGTTCCAAATGCTTTATCACCATCACTATACATCAACTGCCATGGATGATTATGTGTTACAAACGAATCAACATCACAAAACAGCAAAGAACAATTGACAATCAAACCTCTAATGCCTCCTTTCCTAGTGAAGAAAACCCATTGGACAGAACTCTCCTGTTCCGGAGATGTGAAACACCAAGCATCTCTCCGTTCTTTATTACCTGCAATCAAAAAGAACTGCTAATGCATAAGGTTCACGCCAAGCTTACGTGATAAAATAACACAAAAGCACAATTGTATATGTGATAAAGAAAATCTTGGTGTATTTCATCTTGAATGAGACCCACCCACACCTTTTTCCATCTTAAACAGACTTGCCCTCTTTTTTTTATTGTCCTTATCTGATCCAATAAATTTACATGTTAATACATAACTATTTGCTATGGTTTACAAAACTTGATCCAGAATAATTGCCCATAGAATCTAAACACCAACCCTCTCACCATCTCAACTTTTCCCCTTCACCATAAACCAAAACCTAATGATTACTTTATGTGCAAGAAATCTGAGTTACTAAAAAACTCTATCAAATAGAAACCTTCAAATGATATAAGCAGAGAAATGGCCTGTAATTTCCAAAATTAAGTATGATAAAATGGCTCCCCACAACAGACCTTGAACATCAGCACAAATCTAGACGGCTCTGAAACATTAAATTAGAGATGGTCTTTCTGTAAATTGTGGCAAGTTATAACAAGATTAATCTCAACCTGGAAAACAAAGGGAACTACATTGCCTTCTAACAATCCTGCACAATACCAAGTTGACTAGGTTGGTATGGGTCAGTACAGTAATGGAGGGAAGGCAGTAAAGGCACGAGGATTTACATACCGACATTGATAGCAACGGCAGCAGTGAAGAAGAGGATAGGCAACAAAAGAATCAAGAAAGATGACTATTTGAGGTTTGTATTTGGGGTTATATGATCAGATAAAGGTAGCATATGGCAGGCTTTCTGACTGGTACAGCTCAGTACCAATAAGATTACAGGGCAGTGTGCTCATATTGAAACAGAGTGCAATTTGCTTGGTCCATGTACTGGTTGGCCATCAAACTGATATATGTTAGTCCATATTGACCAATATGTTCAAGATTTGATTCCATTGCCCCACCCAACAGACATAAGTTATGGGCAGAGATAGGTACCATGCATCACTCACTTAAAACAAACAAATTTAATTGTTGGATTAATAAAATAATCTTTAGCCATTGGCTACCCAAAATGTAAATTTGTGTGAGCTAGTAGTCAGTTCTTTGCTATGCAAAATAGAGACGTTACCATGTTTTAGATACTCCACAATGTGCAACCGAGCTGACATCTATTTTGATTGGAACTAATGATCTTGGAATCATGTCAGCAATTTAACTAGTTGACATGAAAAGAAACACCTAAATGACTAAGTAATATGAAAAATTGGATTCGTGCCAGTGATTGAAAAAGGCGCTCGGGCGCTCGCCTAGGCGCTCGGGCGAGGCGAGGCGAGGCTCGAGCGCCTCGCTAATCTCCCATGCGGCGCGCTTCAAACAGGCGCCGCCTGGGCGCTCGCCCGAGCCCAAGCGCCGGATGCTTCGGGCGAGCGCCTGGGTAAACTAAGGCGACCGAACCAGGATTTTAGGTCTGCTTCGGTCCTGGTTCGGTTGGTTAGTTGGTTCAATTAAACCAACTAAATCGATATAACCCTTACCCAACCCTAACCCGCAGCCGCTGCCACTCCCGATCTCGCTGCTGTCGCTGCTTGCAAACGCTGTCGCTGCTCGCAAACGCTGCCTCTGTCGCCGCTCGCGCCTCCCGCTGCTCGTCGCTCCTTCTCCCGCTGTCGCTGCTCGCAAACGCTGCCTCTGTCGCCGCTCGCGCCTCTCGCTGCTCGCCACTCCTGCTCCCGCTGCTCGCCGCTATCGCTGCTCGCAAACGCTGTCGCTGTCGCTGTCGCCGCTCGCGCCTCCCGCTGCTCGTCACTCCCGCTCCCTTTCCCGCTGCTGCCGCTGCTTCCTTGTTTCTCAGTCAGCAGGCTCAGTATACAGTATACTGTTAATATTAAGTTTATTTGAAATGATTACTTTTCGATACTGTTAATAGATTTTCTTAATTTAATAACATATTTTTATTTAAAATTTTAAATAATTATATTTATTAATTATATTATATATTTTTATATTTTAGCGTCTCGCTTCGCTCGGGCGAGCGCCTAGCGCCTCAGACGTTTTTGAACCTTAGTGCCTTTTGGCACCTAGCGCTTTTTAAATCACTGATTTGTGTAGGGAAATTTTAGAGAATCCACCACAATTTTAATATCTCTGCTGGTAGCTGATTGTGTACAAAATTTGTTATCTTCCAGGCTAGACAATTTTACATTGAGACTGCCAGGAAAACATATAATTTGAAGTTTGAACATTGAACAGATAACACAAATTAAATAAAAAAATTCAAAATGACAAATAACTATCAACATACATGTTCAGGCTGGAAATAGGGCATTAATTTTTTTTTCCAAGTGACAAAAATCATAACCAAACCACACTAACAACTACATGTTCTACGAAATATTTAACTAGTGAAGAAAATAGTAGAAATAATGATGATCTAAGGCACAGATTCTTGGTCAAATCATTCAAGTAATAAATGACTTACAGCAGTATGCCGTATCCCAGTGGATCTTCCAAGTAATTCATGCTCTTTCAAAAACAACAGTTCCCCATGAATGGGTAGAAAATGTTGAGGTTTCACAATTTTAAGAACTTCCTCCTACAAAATTTAATAAGATTACATTTCTGTTTAGATTCATCTTGTAAGTTGAACATTTACGTGGAAGGCTGAATAACAGTCCAACCTAAATAATATGAAAAGTTACAAATAAGTGTCAAAGAAAGAAAAATAATGCAGATACCAATTCTCCACGGTAAGCATGGCCAGATGTATGCAATCCAGCATTTTTGCCCATTATGATCGTTGGACCAAGGTCTGATATGCGGTTTAGCATCTTCATCACTCGAGTCTCATTTCCAGGAATTACCTATAACAAGAAAACCATGTCCAATCTATTAATAAAACCATAAACAATGACATTATGTCACAAATATAATGCTGTTAAAAATCAGGCAGCAAGGCAATTTGGGAAACAGATAAGAACAAAACAATAAAGTATAAAATTGGAGTTTCCAAGTGCAAGAAGACAATGACCAAAAATATGGAAACAAAAGGCATGGTAGTATCCAAGAAATTGATTATTACCTTAGCAGAATACAAAACAACATCATCTTTTCCCAGTTTTAGAGAATGGCTGCTACCAAAGGATGCAAGATTTAATGCAGCTCTTGGTTCTGCCTGACACAATGATCAACGCATTTGCATGCTATTGTAAATTTGTGATGATCTTTGTGGACAATACATTTAATTATATTGTTGTGACAGCATCACACAAAATTTCATGTCCCCAGATAGACAGCAAGAACATCTTACTTGAGAACCAGTTGTCACAATCAACAAATCTTTTGGGGCATAAGCATCAATATCCTCTACTTTCACCTACAAAAAGTTTGCCACATTGTTAAGCAGAGAATATATTACACAAAAAATAGCCATATAGAAAGAAAAGATGAGAAAAATGTATCCTCTTGAGTTCTCATTTTTTGACCTCTTTCAGAACATGGAATAAGAAAATTGAAAAAGTTAAGACATGCTAATAACATTTTCCTTACCAAAATGGAAGGATCAATTGGAGCCTTTCCATCCTTGAAAGCGGCATCTAAATAAGTTCTCAGAGACATACCAACTAATACCTGTTGATTAATCATAACTCTCAAAGTATCCAAAATGATTGTGTACCATGTAGTCAGAGAACATTGTCTATCAGGAAAACAATCAAAAGAGCTAAAGAATTTGAAGCAGCTTACCATTTTTCGTCCAGTTAAATCAGCAGCAGCTTTGACACTTCCAAGACGATGTATGTTAGAAGCAAATTGTGTAGTTATAACCCTTCCTTTTGCCTCTGAAATGCGTCGCAGTAATGCATCTGCTACAGCTGCTTCACTGACAGATCTTCCAGGTGACAGAACATTGGTTGAGTCACTCATCATCTGTAAAGGAGTCAACAATTTCAGCTCTTTATCCTCCATTCCAGACTTGTGAAAAAATTCAAAACAATAAGAAAAGGCACGTCGAACAAATAAAACAAACAATGAATAAACACGTCCAGAAGAAATAACATTTTTACTAATGAAACAACAGACTATCAAATCCTCGGGATGGAAGAAAAGAACTTATTATATTACAATCATCCTAAGCTTGAGACAGGCCTTACGTCATACACCATAAGTCACTAGCATATTCAAAAGATCCACATGGAACCTCCTCGAGCATCAATGCTTGGATCTATCAAAAACTATGTTAACACTAAAGGCTGTGGTATATAGATAAGGCTAATGGCATGAATAAAAAAAGCATGATTGGGGATTGCTTCATTTGTGAATGCCAGGTAAGAAAATGCAAGTTGACATAGTTCCATTAGATATTTAACTTATAAGACTGTTGAACTCTTTAAGAGAACAAAAGCTAATCCATATAAAAGTAATTACCTGTTCCAACAAAGAAAAAGCATGCATCTATATCATGTTACAACATGGTAAAAGAATGAGAATGATGTCACCAACTCTATGGACTGAAGCAAGCACGAAGATAGAGGCCATCAAGAGAGTACATGAAACTATTTGACTAAGATATTCAGCTTGAATTTATGAAAGTAGAAGGAAAGTTTTAGAAAGATTATTTATGTGGAAATGAAGGATGAATGCCTGACTGATCTCTGACAAATAACAGAAGTTGACCCATGTGATCAGATGATTGTATCTGAGAACATAACTTCTCCCCTCTCTGTACTCTCTTCTTTTACAAATACAGTATTCATGACGTTATAAATTTTCTGATGTTGAGACTGTTATTGAGAGTAAAAATGAATATTGACCCCCAAAAAGTCATTTTCATTATAACAAGAAAATATAAATGAAGGAAAAAAAAGATTCCTCTTTAATAACAGTACAGCTTTCAACATCTCACTCCTTCCACTAGAATCTGAGGTCCATAATCCATTATAGATGCCAAGTAATGGATAGGTCACACCTTCATTTACAAGATGATCTAAGTACTAGGGTTAGTGGTTGGTGAACACTTAAGCGAAAGAAGACCAAGGGAGGCCAAGACAAGCAACATAAAACTATGACGTGACAGGACGTCTTCTGAAGAGAAGACAAAATACAAGGATGAACATAAACAAAAGATCAGTTTTTGTTACTTTGTTCAACACCAAATGAATCATTCAGGGGGATACAGTCAATTAAATGAGATACGATAAAGAACAAATGACAAAATCTCAACTTCCTCTTGTTTTTTTTTTTTTTTGTTGCATCTCCTCCAGCGATCCTGAACTCCTTACACATTAGCTTTGAGATCAAGCCTTAGTTCTTTGACAAGGGAGATAAACCACAAAGACCAGAGTAGCCCAGTCATCAAAAAATTCCAAAAACTAGTGCTCACAGATAATCATTTCAATAAACAGATAGAGAACATTCACCTGGGCCTTACCAATAGAACCATACACCTCCCGTTCCATTTGGATTATTCAAAAAATATATTCAAGCCAAATATTAGCACAATGGTAGGATATGCTAATCGTGCTTGTTATTTGATGGGTTGCAAGATATCTAAACCAATAATGCATTTTTCTTTTTTTCAAGTTAAGTGTATATGTATGTATCTCCCTCCAACATTAGTGATTTTTGTGTGTCCCCTCTAAATTTAAGTGTGTGTATGCACTCACACACACACTCTGCAGTCTGCACAACTCAAAAGCTTATGGGTATGTCATTGTACTTGATCTATGGCAGTTGAATGTCTTCAATCAATATCAATGTACCAAAAAAAATTGCATATATATTCCTCCTAAATTTGTTTTTTTTTTTTTGTATTTCTGCCTATAATTTAAGTCTAAAAAGATGAAAAATAATCAGTGAGAGTGACAAGGGGCATTGTAGGATAAAATAATTTTCAAAATTACCGGTAAGAGGAGAATTGATCAGTAATAACTAACCTGACTTTATTGGATGAATGCTAAGAGGAGTGGCATACATGGAGAATTGAATATTTGAAGTGATATATGCATAAATATTAATATATTCAATACTATATTAAAATTTGGAAGGGCAAATATGCTATTTCCAAACTATCAATGGATAGATACATAAAACTTCTACTTATTTGGCAAAAAACTCCACTGCCTGCAACAGACAGCATTTAACAGCATCTTAATTTTAATCGACTCACACAATCTGTCAAGCAAATCGACACTAGATAAAAACTTCCATTTATATTCAATTGTAAAAGTTCAAAAGGACCTTCAAAGTTCAAACATCCATTTTCCGTGGCAGAATCCACTAGATGTGCACCTTTTCCCTTCTCCAAATTCTGGATCTCAACTTTATATCTGTTCAACTTCATTTGTTATCTCATGTTCAGGTTAGGTCTGATAGCTAACGTGTTGTGGCATTGGCAGTTGGCACCATATATCTTGAAGCTGGTCAAGCTTCTACCCAGTCAGTTCAAGGTACTAGTTACCCACTATCAAATTACAACTTGAAAATTACACACTTTAACATTGCAGTTAGTATATCATAATCATCATAGAACACTTGTCACACTTGGCAATATATCAACTAATTAGCATTACAAGAATTCTAGTGGTAGAGTTTTTTTTTTTTTGTGTCTGTGTGCGTGTGTGTGCAAAGGGTAAATAACGAAGACGAGATTCGAGCCTAGAACCTTGAGATAAATTATCAAAGTTTTACCGGATAAACTAGCAAAATCTTTAGTGGTAGAGATTTTATGTTATGTTACTTCAAACTTCAAAGTTCAAACATCAAAAGAAATTCAGCAAATAAATAACAGAATTTTTGTCTAAACAGCTCTTCTAAAACATAAGTGGCCACACATTTCACTGTTGAACAAGAAACAATAATCAGATTACACCATATTGGGCTTCATAAAGTAAAGTGTTTATAAAGTATCCAACAGAAAAAAAAAAATTATCCACAGATAAAAATAATAATGTACATGAATGAAACTTTCTGCCAGACAAACAGAATCTAGGATCAATATCTTTAAATAAAAGTTGGACAAAGGGGGGAGGGTAACTAACAATCAGAATTGTAGAAGTCCAATATTATGAATAAAACTTACCAAAGTCACCCCTTCTTTGGAAAGTTGCTCCAAAGCAACACGGTCGAAAACTTTGCCATCTAGTGGTGACTCATCAATCTACAAAAGCACTTGTTATACTTGAGCCATTAGAAGGAAAACAAGCTGATAGAGGCATGACAAGAAAAACAGAAATATTACCTTCCAGTCACCAGTATGAAAAATAGTACCATCACTGCAGCGGAGCACCAACCCACAGCAATCAGGGATTGAATGGGTTACTCGGATGGGCTCCACTTCAAATGGACCAGCATGGAACTTCTTTCGAACTTTAAATTCCTTAAGCCTGGATGGAACAAAAATCCCAAACTCCTTCAAACGTCTCTTGATCAGCTGTCCACAAATAGCACAAAGCTCATTGAACTAAATGTCAAATGGATACTAGAAAGAGATCTTTTCAGAATAAGAAAAATTCAGACTGGGAATATAGTGACAGAAGAAATCGCATGGACATCATAGAGAATTTACTCATTTCACTCAAAAAAGAAGGTAAAGGCATAATCACCTAATGTAATACATTGCCTAAGGATTGCAATTGTTGGATAGGTCCGAAAACTACAACCTTGCCTTGCCAAGAT
Source organism: Musa acuminata AAA Group (assembly GCF_036884655.1). Taxonomy (NCBI): domain Eukaryota; kingdom Viridiplantae; phylum Streptophyta; class Magnoliopsida; order Zingiberales; family Musaceae; genus Musa; species Musa acuminata. The sequence goes on along the minus strand of NC_088346.1, from coordinate 49,096,449 downwards.
GTAACAAATATTTCCCACCCACCAATTCTTGTTACTAAAGAAAAAAATGGAGAAAACAATTCTAGAAAGTAGAAACCCAAGCAAAAGAAAGGAGGTGGGAAAAGAACTAAGTTTTTTCAACACATCATCATGATTCACAAGTCTCTTCCTTTATATAGCAATTATTTACTTCTTTGCCAAGTTATCAGCTCCTAAACCATGCTTGAGTCAATAACAAAGCTATGCTGACTTCTACTTTGGCGAACCCCTGTTTGCAATCAGGTTAACTTGTTGCACCCAAAGAGGTCCAGGTAATTTTTTTCCATTCCCATAAGATTAGGACCAAAGAATCTTGATGTCCAATTTATTATAAATTTCCTAAGCATAAAGAAACCCTTTACAGTGTAAACCATGACAATAATTAAAACATGTTCACTACAAAGATATGCTGCCTACCTCCATTGTAAAGGATGAAGCAAAAATTGGAGTGTGGGAGTCCAGAGCTGGTATAACCTGTAAACATGCTCCAAAAAAGCAGAAACAATCAGAGCAGCAGAACTAAATAAGTAGCATGTCCACATGATCTAGACAACTTTTGCAAGACAGAAAAGTTCATATAGCAAATTACACAATACAGACAAAGGATTATCTCCAAAGAACCAACCGTATATGAAAAATTGGAAACAGAGCAATTTTTTGGAGTTGAAATATTTCAAGCTGCAGAAAAAAACAATTTCGATAAAATGAAGTATAAGCATAATTTCTACTACAAAAAGCTATCTTGCTATGCTATCCACTCATACGAAGTCAGTATCTTCTGAGCAGAAAACAGAACTGCAGTTCAGCAAAACTAAGTGGATTGGAAACACAGGAAAAATTGTATTGGGGCTTTAGTATGACTCTTTTCTAGGTTTAGCATTAAATCGTGGTAAATCAAAATAAAACATTCCTGTTTTTCTCTTATTTTAAATAAATTTTCATCATATTTTTTTCTATTGCAATAAAATTGTCTAGATTTAGTGTATCTGGGATGCATGGTTTAGAAGCACTTCATACTTTGCTGTCCAGAACTCCAGTCTAAGGATGTATGTAGCTGCTGAATATCTAACCAACTTAAGAAAAGTTCTTGGACATTCTTTTCAAAGAGAAAGTTTGACCTATTTTTTAAGAGTAGAGTGGCCTGAGGTGGCATGCATCTTTTTTGAGCTTTTTTTTACTTCAAAAATAAATCTTCGAGGTTAGTAAAGTAATTTTGCTTATTTTAGGTTCGTCTTATTAGTATCTGGAATCAAACTTTGTGTTTTATGTCTGGATTTTAGCTAATAAGTTGTCGATGGAAAGGACACTTTCGTTCCAGAACAAGCAGGAAACTAAAGTGGGATACTATTGCCAAATGAGATAGGAAAACTGTGGGATACTAAAGTGCGCCACCCAGATTGAAAATAAGTATGTGGTTTGTTACATAATCTTTTAACTCTATGTTTGTTTCCAAGAAAATAAGAAACGAAAGTCCACCAGGAATACAACTGCAAAAGATAATCAAGGAAGAAAAACGTAAAGAGAAGCCTTGAGTAAAATTTCACTATCCATGATTTTTTCCTCCCATGAAGGTAAAGTGATATTTCAAGGAAAATCATCTACCCATTCCTTTTTCCTTGGTTTTCTGCACCAACCAAATTCTCTGCAACAAGTCAATGTGGCCGACCACAAAATAGTTGAGACATTACTACCGGTTGATGGTTTTTATCATTGATCTTTCTACAACAAGCAAACAACAAAAGATCTTCACTTTCTCTTCCCTTTCTTTTTATTTTCTTCTCATTTTTACATATTTTTTTAATCGCTTTCACTCTCTTTGGGAGGAAGATAATAGTCCTAGATGAGAGAAAAACCACTAACCAATCGGTTCTTTAACTGATAAATATAGTAGTTTGATTTTATTCCTTTTCTTTATTTCTGAGATTAACGCTCACCTAGATGAGATGTGACACCACTTACAAAAGATACATTGGTTTTATTTGATTTTTTCAGCAACCCACGAACACTTTCTGTTTCTGTAAGACTACTGGCCTGGTTCATTATCTATTTCTTATCCCTCTCGTATTCTACTCTTCATACTGTTCGGCATTTGATTATCACAGCAACAACAGAAAGCTTTCTTCTTTAACAGTCGTCTATATTTTGTGCCAATACCCCTGTTGCAGCATAAACTTTCGAGTCTTGTTCTGAGGAATTCTCTCTTTAGTCTGCTGAAGAATTTATTTGTTCCCAATTAGACTATCACAAACATAGGTGCCATTAAATCAGGCTCAAACCCAAAAATTTAAAGTTGGGAAAAAATCAAAGTACATCCAAAGTTGTTGTTGGATCTACTTATTTTGGAATATGTATCTTACTAAATTTAACCCAGGCAAACACTTCCAAATGAATCGACTAACTCAAAGGCACAACTTTGGCTAATTACTGCCTGGAATTACTCAAAATCCAGCAGAATCATTGGCCATAGAGACATCATTGGTAGTATCATTTTTGGACATTTTCCTGTTTGATTCTCTTAACTAACTCTGAAAAGATGGCAGAGGTGATCCGAAAAAGAAAAGGCACATGATAAGAAATTTACAGAAGCATCGCAAAAGATGGAAGACCAAGTAAAAAAATATTACTTGACCTTAAAAAGGCATTCTCAAACTCACGTGGAAAAGGTGTGAAAGCCAATGATTTATAACAATTTCCACACAGAATTTTAAATTTTTGCAAATAAAATAATGGGTTACAATTACCAGATCTATTGAAATTCAAACAAATTCCATTGAATGCATGGTGAGAGAACCACATTAGCACCCACATAATGTAAGAGCTTCAAGCAGAAGATAGAAAACTTTACCCAAGGCAACGCACCGATGTGATCCTCATGGCCATGCGTTATAACAAGTGCTTCAATTTTATGGCTCCATCTTTTGATAAATGTTGTATCAGGTACAATCTTCTGGACTCCAAACTCATCATAACTGATATGCATATAGGACATAATTAAAATGAAACCATTTAGAATGCAAGAGAAAATGTACACAAGAGTATGCAAGTCATATAAAAGATTAAAAGAAAATGGCAAGAAGCACATGTGGACCAGTAAATGCAATGGTGATAGCACAAAGAAAAGAAACGTCTGAACTGAATGCACATGCCACCACCAAGTAACAATAGCTAGGTAGCACACATAAAATGAGGGAGAACCCATGAACTTTATCGTAAATTGAATATAAGAAATGTCATGCCTACATACCAAAATATGAAGCGAGAAAAGACAAGCATAAACAGACCATGAGAGAGAGAGAGAGAGAGAGAGAGAGAGAGAGAGAGACTGTTTGCCTAGTTACTTTTATCCTGAATGAAACAAAAGAAAAACCTATAATTATAACCTATAATTATAAGTGTCATGGTTCTAAAGATCACAAACATCCAATACTAGCCAACAGTTATAGGGGTTTCAAGACTGCACAACTCCAGACATATTTAAAAAGTTACTGATTACCAAAATTACTAATGATGCAGTTTAATTTCTGCACATACTCTGGGAACATGATGCCTGCATCAATTAAGATATAACGGTCAAAGTTGCCTACGAGCATGCAATTCATTCCAATTTCACCCAGACCACCTATTGGAAGAACACGGAGTGGTGGGCCATCTAATCCTTCATAAAACTGTTCAAGTTTGCGCTGCACAGAGTCTTCCATACTTTTCCCTGCTCCATCGGTCCTTCTAGATCTTCTACGTGGTGCTTTTGAATCTCGGGCACCTATCAATACAAAGAAAAAAAATTCAAAATAAAACCCAAAATATGATATATGACATGAGAAGGAAAAGAAAAATAAATTAAACTGAAAAAATGGTTAAAGAAAATCACAAAATGATTCTAATCAATTAAACTTCTTTTCTTTAACTTCCAAAGTGAAGGTCATATGAATAACGCTACACGAAAAGAACAAAGGGTTTGAGTTTTTAAATTAGCAAATTTTGGTTAGATGAGAAAGAAAAGAAGCCAACCAGCAAGAAATTGACAAAATGATTCTAAGCAATTAAACTTCTTTTCTTTAACTTCAAAGTGAAGATCATATGAATAACGCTACAAGAAAAGAACAAAGGGTTTGAGTTTTTAATTAGCAAATTTTGGTTAGATGAGAAAGAAAAGAAGCCAACAAGCAAGAGATGCATTGACGCATCGACAATGATCATAGCTTTTCAAAACAAATATTGTCAAGAAACGAATTGGTCACACAATAAATTCAAGAAAACACCCCAAGGTCCCTTTACCTAGCAGCTATTGATTCACGAAACCGTTTCAAAGGGCAAATGCCATAGGTAGAGATGGCATCAAAGTGTTGCTTCGAGAAACAACATCTAAAACCCTGAGCACGCAGTAGTTCCACAAAGATGAGAATGGAAAGAAGCCAACCAGCAAGAGATGCATCAAAGCATCGACAAAGATCACAGATATTTGAATCCCAAGAAATGAATTGGTCACACAAGAAACTCAAGAGAACACCCCAGAGTCACCATATTTAGCAGATATTGCTTCAAGAAATCGTTTCGAAGGGAAAATGCCAAATGTATACAGACACAGGAAGAGAAAAAAGGATTTAAGTTTTCGAATTAGCAGCATGTTACTTTGGAAACAACATCTCGAACCCTAAGCACGCAGTGGTTCGACAAAGACGAGAACGGAAAGAAGCCAACCAGCAAGAAATGCATCGAACCATCGACGAAGATCATAGCTGATAGAGACAAATATTGCCAGGAAACGAATTGGTCACGCAAGAAATTCGATAAATTCACCAGAAACTATTGATTAAAGAAATCGTTCCAAAACTTTCCCCATTGTTTCCTGGATGAAAACTCGATCACTAGCCAAGTCCAACAAAGGAGGGAACCCTCCACGCCTGTTAATTCAAGAAACCAAGCCATACAAGGGGAAACAAGAACGCGAACCTGCGACCGGGGGAGGAGATCCAAGGGAGCACCACACGGCGGTTCTTGGAATCTTGGGCCGCCGGGAGAGGCCGCAGGGGCAGAGAGAGGGGAAGGCAGAGAGAGAAATCATGTGGTCCCCCGCCGAGAAAGAACCGGGGAGGACTCGAAACCCTACAACAGCGCCGGGGAGAGGTCGCCGCCTCGGACTGGGGAGGAGCGAGGAAATGGGAGCGAGCAGAGGAGGAAGTGACCCTTCTTCGCCGCGGACGGGTGCGGAGCGGAAATATCTCCTTATCGACTTTGGTTGATAGTAGGGAAATCTGCTTTGAGATTCGTGTTACACGATATCCTAGCCACTTATGCTTGGCTTTGCGGGGACTTATGCTTTGAGAGTCGTGTTACAGGTTATCCGTCGGCCGCTGTGCTTCGACTCCCAGGGTTTATAGGCGATTCAGCTTCAAGATTCGTGTTGCACGAAATCCGCTGTCAACTTATGCTTCGGCTAAGTGGGGTTTATTGTTGATTCTGCTTTGAGATTTGTGTTGCACGAAACCCACGGTCCCCACACAAGGCTGCGGTAATCTTAAAGCACTATCTCGCCAACTTTTAATCTTTGAAGTAACTCCATAGTTCTTTTGAGAACATGAGACTGTCCCACATAAATAAATAAATAAATATATATATATATATATATATATATATATTCCGATGGTTTATGATCTTGCAAAATTAAAATAATAATATTAATTGAGTAGTGGTTTAGTTAACAATGAATAATATTAATAAGGCCAAGAACTAAGTTTACTTTTCTATGACCTTAATTTAAGACTTTGACATCAATCAATCTGTTTATTCATGTGAAACTATATACATTGATCTTATATTAAAAAGTCTAATTTTCATGTGAAAGTTTGACCAAAGGTGTATAGTATCCTACTCTCCAATCCTACTTCATTTTGGATGGATTAGCAATAATTTCGTAAATAATCTCGTTTGATTTCGATTTCAAATATTATTATGTTTCGAGGATTATCCGTAACACGATTCTCTTGAATACTTAATAGAAATTTCATCGAGGATTATCCGTAACATAATTTTGAGGATTTTTAATATTCTCATGAATTCCGATAGCGCTTTTGAATCACAAAATTCTCTTACCATAAATAATTAAATATCATTGGCATAAGCATACCTAATATAAATTCCAAGGTGATGATAGGAGCTATATTAAATTATATTTAAGCATCATTTAATGAAAAGTCAACCCAAGTTGCTTCATTGCATTGCATGGTACCCTTCTATTCCCTATGTTGGAGCTGCATGAATTAAATATGCAAGAGTTAATGCCTCCCATGCTCATGTATTCCTTCCATATGGGTCAGCCAAACCCAAGGCAACACCACCAATGGTTCTCCCAAGCAAAAACACACACACACACAAGCATATCATGAGGCTTTAGTTAATGGTTCTGCTACCTCATGAATGAAGATGAAATGTGCATAAAGATAGAAGAGTTGGTGCTCCTATCACATGAAAAAGAGTATTCAAATGCATCTAAGTGGAGGATCACTTGTTTGCCATGTTACTCATCATATGTTCCATTTGCTGTTGGACCATATCAACCAATATAATCGAGACAAATATAAATATACGAATATCAATTACACGTGAGTATGGTATCGTAAGGTACGAAGGCGTTTTATATTCTCCTTATAAATATGACTGCGGATGGATTGAACACTTCTCACCCTATACCCATGTTCTTACGTGACATATTAATACACCTAAAATTTTTATTATTTAAATTAGACCCGACGAATCTTAATCGAATCGATTACGATTCAATCAACAATCATTTCGTTCAATTGAATCAAACAAAATATTTATTAGTTCAAGAATAATAATATCTCTAGTACGCACTCAATCCCTAATAAAAAAGGTTGTTTCATTTTGTCTTTATCGGTTCTCATCTTTTTATTAGTAAATGATGATTCATCGTATGATCGACGATAGTAAATAATAAATAGTGAACATCAATAATAATTTTTTAGTATTTTTTCTCTCTTTTTTATCATTCTTTTCCCTCTTTTTACTCACTTTTTCCTCTCCCTCTTCTCGACATTCTCATTGTTTTAAAAAAAATAAATGATATAATAGGAGGATATGAAAAATCTATGAATTTTCCCTCTCGATCATATCCTCAAAACTTTAATCTCTAATATATTAATAATATATTTTTTTATTGCTTATTATTGTAATTGACCAAGTCAAGGAGACAAGTTTTGATCCATCTATGTGCTTCGATCACTTTCCAATTAAGAAGTCATCATGTGGTTTGATCCATCTATTAATCTATCAATGGACTTGTATGCTACTTACTAACTCAAGGTTTTAGGAATAGTGGTGGATGACACAAACAAAGTCTTTTCACAACCATCACTTCTTTTTGTAGGTCATACATACTTTCTATTGTCTTCACATACGATCCTTCGCAAGTATTTTTAGATTCTCCAATCCAAAACAGCATTATTCATGATTAACTTATTAATTATTTTATCATAAATTGAACCACTCAATGATCCGGAATCACCCATTTCTTCTAATCATTATGTTATTTTGCTTCCAACTTCCCTAACATGAAACATTATAGAATACGTTCACATATATGTACATATACATATATATATATATATATATATATATATATATATATATACATACATACATATATATATATATATATATATACATACATATATATATATATATATCACAATAATTGCATGATATCATGTGAGATAATAAACCATGTTTAATTATGGCGTCGAAACACGCACCTAATCTTCCCACACCCACAAGCGACGACCGCTGGTGCTTATCCGGATGAGCGGGCCCACTGCCGCGCGGTGTCCAATGAACGGTTCCAGATTGCTTAACCTTTTCGGATAAGAGGGTATACAGTGGATGTTTTGCCACGTTTTACCCTCTCGTGATTTGAGGAAGCCGTGTTCGTATCCAATCACAACGCAGGTAGGAAGGCGAGTAACACGCAACAGGTAGTAAATTTTTTTCGTTGCGGGATAGCCACCCGACCGTCCGTCACGAATCGGGCAGTTGTCGTCCGTCCGATCATCGTCAAAACTCCCCGCGTTTACCAGCGCCGAAAGAATGATCCCCGCCAAAACGAGCGACGAATAAGCTGCCACGTGTCAGGTCATGTAGGTCGGAAGAGCCGACAGCGGAAAGAGCCGTGTTCCGTAAATACCCATATATTTAGCGTAAATATCGATCGGATCAGTGGAAGACTTATGATACAAGAGCAACTACGAGGGGCACTTTTGTTTCCGCAAGACGACAACGAGGTCGGCAGGCCGCGGAACGAGGGGACAAAGGAGAGCTGATTAGAGCCGTCCGATCGGTGGATCCCGCAATCAATTGTTGATGCCGGCCGCTGGATGTTGCCTGGAAGAAGCCGAGCACAGCTGAAGCCATCCCCACGTGGTAAAACGACAATATTCTTTTCGTACCCTTTATCGATATTACCGTCTCCCGTACCGTCTTATCGTTGGATCATTTAGTGGGTCCCGATAAGATTTCGTAGATGTGAAGGTACATGAGCTAGTGTTGTTCTTAGAGGTCTATCGAGAGTTTAATTTAGTTAAGAGAGAGAGTAGAGTTGTTTAATCTACAAATATTGTACTAATAATTGCCCCTAATTATATGTAGAGAGAGACGAGAGAGAGAGGAATAGTGGATGGAATCCGTCTCGCTTTGCTCTCACTCCTCGTGCATTCAATGAAGGAACCCTCTTCCTAATTAACGAGGTGGAGGCGCTGAGATCTCAATCTTCTTGTCGCGGAATGCGTCCTGTCATCTGAATTATCGTTTCCAGCGCTAGCGATTGGGACGTGGCTGTTCTTTCGGTACGTCTTTGATCGATTCACGGGATGTGAATGTTTCTCTAGGTGATTTATTTCATTCTGGAGCATCGGAGACACGGGAACTCGTGTTCTCCGGTTATTTCCAGTTGGAAAAATGCCTTTTTTTGTCCGAATTTGGATCTAGCTTTCTGTTCTCGTGTATTATTCCGTGAAGGCTTTGTCAGAAGATGGGGTTTAGGGGAGGGGTATGCTTCAGAGCTTTGTTGGCTTTGTTTGAACTTATTGTCTCTTTTCATTTCCCTCCCTATCAGTTGATTCACCCTGTCGAGGGAGAATAATGGATGCGGCCGAGGTCGAGGGGAATCTATTCGTTGCTGGCGACGCAAAGGTATTCTTTTGAATCCGCTTTCAGGTCATCTAATTTGGGATTCCTTTTAAACGAAAATGAGACTCAAAAGACCACGAATCGAGAGAAGATTTATATCATGATTGCTTGATTCTTCTTGTTTGTTGTTTTTCTTGCCCTTCTTTTGAGCGAGAAAACTCCTTTTCTTGATGGTTTCATGATTTCAAAGTTTCACACACACTGTTGCAATGCCTACAAGACAAGGCGTGTTAACGAATTAATGTCGTTTTGTTAACTTTCTGCAAAGAACATTAACAGAATATCCCTTAATTTCAACTTAAATTTGGCGATTAAACTTCGTATGTTCATATATATATATATAATTATATATATATCAGAAAATGGTGTAGTTGGAACAATTGTTTTCTCCCCGAGGTAAGTGACTTGTTCTGTGTGTAAGCAGGTACATGGAAGAATGTTTAGGGTGCTCCATGCAGTTGTTTGTAAGGTGTTGGAGATCTTTCCGTTAATAGAAGCAGCAAGACCCAGAAGTAAGTCCGGCATCCAAGCACTGTGCTCCTTGCATGTTGCTCTTGAGAAAGCCAAATGCCTACTTCAGCATTGCTCAGAATGTAGCAAGCTTTACCTGGTGAGTTTTCTTTTCACATCTGCTATGTACGCCCTGCTGATCTTGATCATATGGAATTGACATGAAGATCGCCTGTTTTTCGACATTATGTACTTCTCCTGTAGGTTATGTTCTGTACTGAACATTTTTTACTTGTGGCAATAACTTCATGTTAAATTGGCAGAACAAATTTGTATGGATTAGAATTAGTGATTATCTTTGTCATTACTCGTTAGAGGATCTAATTCTCTGACGACCTTAATCTACTCAAACATTATTCATTAAGAAATAGGAATGATCAAATCCTATATCTAAGGATCTGTGCCACATTTGGAGCCTTAAACTGTACAAGCTGCTTATATGTTTGCCTAACTAATGAATTTGATCTAATTAATTGGGTTTCTTCTTTTTTTCCTCCTTCTTCCTGGTCAAAATTTAGCTTTCCTACCACGGAGCTGTTACTTTGAGAAAATAGGAACATGAAGTCTTAGGCGATATTTTCCAACAATCCATAATAAGATTGTTATGGTAGATCCTGTTTGATAGCACTGTTTTATTTTATGAATCGTTTATATTATGTATGTGTTGATCTCTTAGGCAATAACTGGAGACTCAATTGTAACAAAGTTTGAAAAGGCAAAATGTGCGCTTCAAGAAAGTCTTAGACATGTCGAAGAAATAGTCCCAGAACCTATTAGTTGTCAGGTATGCATTTACAGTTATTTGCATATCATTGTATGACAGTCTCATTGTCAAAATTTTGACTATATTTTATATCAAGAAATTTATATACTCAAACAATTGAGTTAAAAATTTGGTTTGTTAGCTTATGCGAGAACCAACAAAGTAATCACTTAGAATCTTCACTCGGTTTCTTTTATGTGGAAATGAAGCTAGCCTGATTTAGTGACACTAGGTTGATTTTGCATTTATAAAATAAACCTGATTTTAGTTTTGACTGATGGAGAAATCCTCTGTAATTGGATAAAGCTGTAGAATAATAGGCAGCATTCCACCTCTACCACCATTTAAAATTGATTTTTGGTTGTTCTAATAATAGTTGACAGCTGCTATTCTTTTTTCCTTTTTATACTCCTCAAACTTCAGGCACATGCATGCTTTTGGTGAACATTGGAGCTCACTGAATATTAACTCGGTCCTTTTACTGTTGTCAGGACATTTTACCTGGAAGCTATCATGCAATGTGTGATAGTTAGCAACAATGCTTTAGTATCAGAATATGCATATCTTGACTGAAAGATTAAAACTAGGGCAGTCTAAATGTGTGTAAAATCAGGAGACTACCTTTTTTTAGAGAAAAGTGCTTAACATTGTGCAATTTCATTTCTACTTGTGTATGTTTCATTTTGCTAAATGATTATATTCTTTTCTTGTCATGCTAGATTATTGCAATTGTTGGTGGGCTGGAGGAAACTGTGTTTGAATTGGATCAATCAGAGAAGCAGGCAGGTGAAAAAGTAATCTCGTTGCTTCAGAAAGACGGCAAATTTAAGAATAACTTGAATGACAGTGAAGAGCTTGAACTTTTCCACCAAGCTGCTTCAAGGTTGGGGATTACTTCTTCCCGAGCAGCACTGACGGAAAGAAGAGCCCTCAAAAAACTTATCGAGAGAGCTCGTGCTCAGGATGACAAGCGGAAGGAATCTATCGTATCTTACTTGTATCATCTCACGAGAAAGTACTCAAAGCTTTTCAGAAATGAGCATGCAGATGATACTGATTCTCAGGGATCAACTCCACGCTCTCCTACCGTACAAGGATTTGAAGATGACTCCAGTCCATGTAGGAATAATCACACATGCGAGAGACAGCTAACTAAGCCACACTCTTTCAATTTCAAACAAAATGGAAGAAATTCTGGGAATATGCCAGTCCCTCCTGAAGAATTCATGTGCCCCATCTCCTTGCAGCTCATGTTTGATCCTGTCATTGTTTCATCTGGACAGACCTACGAGCGCCTCTGCATTGAGAAATGGTTCAATGATGGCCATAGTACCTGTCCGAAAACCCAGCAGCAGCTATCCCATCTGTGCTCAACTCCAAATTATTGTGTTAAACGACTCATTGTTAGTTGGTGTGAACGAAATGGATTTCCCATTCCAAATGGTCCACCAGAGTCCCTGGATGTCAACTATTGGTGGTTGGCTTTCTCAAAATGTCAAGCCATCGACGCCAGTTCTTTTGGCTGTACAAGCTCTTCCAAATTGAAATGCGTCAAGGTCCTTCCTCCGGAAGAGAGTGGCATTCGAGAGGAGCTCAGAGAGAATGATGCTGAATCTTTAGACAACCACTACCACAATTGCGGATATCGAAGCTTGCTGTCAGCTCTCCATGAGGCTGAAAGTGCTCAGAAACAGTTTAGAATAGTTGAGCAGATCACGAATCTGCTGAAGGAGGATGAAGAAGCAAGGATCTTTATGGGTACTAATGGGGCTGTGGAGGTGCTTATACAGTTTTTGAGGATGGCTGTCCACAATGGTGATGAGAAGGCTCAAGAAGCTGGTGCAATGGCCCTTTTCAACCTTATGGTCAACAGCAATAGGTATTAGATCTCATGATAGTTTGCATTCCACTATCAGTGTTCATGATAGATAGGATTTTGCAGTTGGTGCCTTTTGTATTTGGCATTCAACACCAATGTTATACCTGTTCATTCCCTTGGTCATCAGTCCAACACAGCCTTAACTTTGCACATCAATTACTGCATATATGCCACATGCTTCATTATCAACTATTTTGGCTATTTTAGTCACTGTAAACTCTCATGACAAATCTTCTTCTATCAGGAACAAGGGAATGATGATAGCAGCAGGACTGATACCATTGCTGGAGCAGATGTTCTCAAATTCAGAAATGTACAAGTGTGTAGTTGCCCTGTACCTCAGCCTGTCCTGTCTCGACGAAGCCAAGCCTCTTATTGGCTCAAGTATGGCTGTTCCTTTCTTGATCCAGCTTCTACGAGACCACAACATTGAAAGAAGCTCCTGCAAGTACGATGCCCTCTACACCTTGTACAACCTCTCCACACATATGCCCAACATCCCTTCCCTCGTATCATCAGATATCATTAACAGTCTCCATCCTTTCCTCGCATTTCCTTCTGCATCTGAAGGCGTAATGTTGGCCGAAAAGGCTCTGGCCATCTTGATAAACTTAGCAGCAAGCCAAGCAGGAAGGAAGGAAATCATGTCGGCCCCAAGCATTTTCTGTGGTCTTGCGGGGGTCTTGGACTTCGGTGAGCCTGCAGAACAAGAGCAGGTTGTGTGTTGCCTATTGATGCTGTGCAGTGACGATGAGAGATGCAGCCAGATGGTCTTGCAAGAGGGGGTGATACCATCACTAATATCAATATCGGTGAGTGGAACAACCAAAGGTAAGGAGAAGGCCGAGAAGTTGTTGAAGCTGTTCCGGGAGCAGCGCCAGCAAGAGCCTTCCCCCCTGAAGCAGCAGCCACAACAGGTCGAGAAGGATGGTGGTCGTGAGACGATTGTAGAGTCCAAGACACTCTGTAAGTCAAGATCGAAGAAGTTCAGGCGGACACTGAGTTCGATATGGAAGAACACGAGTTTTTCGGTATACCGGTGCTAATGTTCTCGGTCCATTGTCATGTAAACATGCTTCTGTATCTTCTCTTTGCTTTTGTTTGTTTAAATTTCTTTATCTTCTCCTCAAGGGTAATGTGGCATTTTCCCTTTGCCTCCCTTCGTAGAAGAGATGTACAGGCTTTCTGTTCTTGTTATATGTTGCTATCTTTCCGGTAGCATACAGTATCTTGTGTTCTTCGATATGTTCCAGCGAAAAAATTGGTGATTCCTCAAGCGCAAGAAATCTACTGGGCATCATGAACAGAACCACCAGTACTGAATAAGTATCAATTTCTGCCATCAACTGCTGTTCTCTCTTCTCTGTTGCCTCCTCCTTGGTCAGAAAATTACAGGAGAAAAAGAAGAATGACAGGTAGACAGCAATTGAATATGTTATCTTAGTGAGCTCATATAAATGGAGGCAACACTTGTGGTGGTATATCATCCATGCCTGTGTTTGAGTCTCACACACATAAGACTGCAACAAGATGTTTACAATCTCCGGAATAACTTGTTGTAGAGATTAGCAAATGAAAGATTCACATATATTTGTCAGAAATGCTATCCACAATCTAAATCTCCTCTCGTTATTTACAGTGTCCACCTCAACAATCAGCAGAGCCGACAACGATTACATCGAGACTCCAATTCTCATCGTTCTTTCCACCAGAATGAAGGCATGGACAAGAACAAAGCAACCGACATCATAATCTCAACGCAAAACCTCCTACGTGATTACCATCGCCACTGCACGCCGGCGACGCTCCTCCGACACCGTCCATGGTCATAAGATGCTGCGTGGGGAAGCAGCAGTGGTCCGGGAGCAGCAGCGCCGCCCTGCTACTCCCCACCGCTTCGATCACCATCAGCACCATGTAAACCAACCCCACGGCGGCGATCCCCATCACAAGACACGCCTCCTGCGTCGGACTTCCCATGAGCACGTACAGAGAGAAGAGGGAGAGAAGGAGCAGGTGATCCAATCCCAGTTCCAGACAGATGAAGATGGAGGCGTACGTGGATGAAAGGGGAGCATGTTCCATACGCTTATATATGCATCGGAGAGCTGGGGATGCATTGAACTCGGGGAGTATTCGATGGATTCACCTGCCCACAAAGGAAGAGCAATGTTCCTGCGGTGTCTGGGTTCATGGGATGGAATGCCGGAGGTGAAGGGTGAAGCGACAGGTTCAATGAACCTGAAACGATGCGGCTTTCGTGGCGGGCTCCGCCAGATAACGTGGGACCTTCCTGCCTCATCCCTAGTATCCCATCGGATCGGACCCATGTAGGATTTATATCAGAATCCGACAAATTCACAGATCCAAACTGAGAATCCACGTCATTTCGGGTTTGGATTTTGATGATGGGAATCTTATCGGATTCAATTCGAGTCATTTCGGGTTTTGGATCGGGTACTCAATTATATTCGCATCATCATACCATTACCGGGACTATATAACCCCCCATTTGGAAACGAAGAGCCGAAGCAGTCGCGTGAGGTTCTTCGCGCTTTTCTTCTTTGGGAAGAACTCATTGCAGCGATCGACGCCGAAACTCGAAACTCCCGGTACAACCCTAACCCTAAATATTCCTTCCCCTTCCCCTCACCTGATGGCGGCAAGAGGAACGCCGGTTGCGCAACAACCCGCACCAGCTGTGGTGCCGATGGACGACGTGGTGCAAGCCCTAATCGAGCACCTCGTCGAGCCCCTCCTCCCCGCGAGGGTTTCTTCGGCGGAGCCACCGACGATCGACCAGCAGAACTCCGTAGCCAAACAGGCATGCTATTACTCAATATTTGATCTTCTTGTCTTCTTGGTTGATTCCTGAAGGAGGAGAACCAAATATCTTTGTCACTAATGAGAAGCCTTGTAGTGCGCTGTACGGAGTCATCTCACCAGGAAACCCTGATTTTGGCAATCCAGGAACATTTTCATGTAGATGTATACTTTTCCCCGACAATGTAGTGGCGTGACCTATGTCTAATAGGTTCTTCTCACCATAAGATATGTCCAACCGTTTGGAATATTGGATGTACTGAATATAGCATATTTGGTGTAAAAATCCATCGTTATATCAAATTATAAATAGTATCTGAAGTAAAAAGTAGAAAACCAAAACAACCAAGAAACATGGATAGACAAATATCACCAGGAAACCATGATTTTGGCAATCCAGGAACATTTTCATGTACATGTATACTTTTCCCCGACAATGTAGTGACGTGACCTATGTCTAATAGGTTCTTCTCACCATAAGATATGTCCAACCGTTTGGAATATTGGATGTACTGAATATAGCATATGTGGTGTAAAAATCCATCGTTATATCAAATTATAAAAAGTATCTGAAGTAAAAAGTAGAAAACCAAAACAACCAAGAAACATGGATAGACAAATATCACTCATAAGGAATATGCTTTAATGCTGAAAATTACAAAATCATTTTACCTCCTCCTTAAGCATATGATTGATGATTTCATTATCTGGTTGTGCTTCATGATTGTAAGTTAGCTTTCCAACATTTTACTTACTTTTTGTTTCTATCATCCACTATCCTGGAGCAAATCCTTGAACTTGTTCATCACCACTTAACCAACACATGCTTTTCTAATCAGTATATGGTTACTGTGAGAAAATTCAGTTCAGTTAGCCTTTTCTGTTGTTTTATGATCTTAGAGTTGCCAGCTTATACTTCAGGAAAGAGGCGGACATGAGTTGTTTTTAGATATGGCTGGGTCAAAATGATTATAAAATAAGGTCTCTTGTTGTTAGGATCTCACAATGATTGTTGGTTAATCATGCAAAGGTATATGTGAAGCTTGATTGAAGAAAACTTGATTCCACAAAATAAATTAGTGGTGTCCAATTTATGGATTGAAAATATAGGAAGATAGAGTAAAAATAGAGGCGGGCACATAAGTAAGCCCTACTTGCAATTTTCAATGACATAAGTGATAAATTGACACATCAACTCATTTTACAGTTTTTTTCTGAACTAGAAATAAATGGTGAGCCACAACACCACAGTTAAAAATTGCTATTGGATAATCAGGGATTGAGTCATAAAATAACCTTTCGACTTGTAGAGGTTTTGTTCATCGATGCTTTTCAGACCCCGTATCAGTAGAAGCCTCATTTAATCGATGCCTTAATGATGGAAATGGTTGACCCCCTAATTATTGACAATGGTAGATGAAATGATAACATATTGGTATAAGCGTCATTTACTTGGCTGCGCTGATAATAGACAATGGTTGATCCTTAGTGATAGACTATGGTAAAATTATGCCATGTGCAAGAAAAAGCCAAAGTTCACTGGACCGAAATCAGGTCTCACCGAGGATGATATGCTTAGGATTGACAGGATTTCCTTGATTAGATCAGTGTGATTGGGATTAGCCTAGAAAATAATTTTAGAAACAAAACACCCACAAAATAGTGAAAACAAAAGATAAATTTAGAAAATTGATATAAAATAACACATGTAAAAAATTATTTTACCTTCTTATTCCATAATAAATAATTTTTTTCTTTTACGAAATATCTTTCTTCCCATAACAGTGAAACTAAAATATAAGAGATGGAGTGCATTATACAAAAAGACCCAAAGCATATCCCTACTAGCTTGGATATAAGCCATTCACTATTATGAAATACAAGAACAAGGTCATGCACTTGTCCATACTGTTGCTCTTTCAATGGTGAGTAAACTTGAGAAACAAAATTGTCTTCTTGCAGTGTTCTTTTCAAGTTTATAACTGGCTGAAGATATAAATGGTTGGTCAACTCACCTAGAAATAGATGTGTTAATACAATATTCTAGTTCAAGTTTATAACTAGCTGGAGATATAAATGATTAATGCATTTAAAGTTACTTTTTTTTTTATAAGAATGGGGATATTATACCTAATTTTTTTGAATACGGTATATGTTTGTCTCATGTTCTCTTGGTTGGCCAGTGCTTGTG
This sequence comes from Musa acuminata AAA Group, assembly GCF_036884655.1. Taxonomy (NCBI): domain Eukaryota; kingdom Viridiplantae; phylum Streptophyta; class Magnoliopsida; order Zingiberales; family Musaceae; genus Musa; species Musa acuminata. The sequence goes on along the minus strand of NC_088346.1, from coordinate 49,079,067 downwards.
AGTTCCTAACTAAGAAGCCTTTTTCCATTTATATGTTCGAAATAGTTAGTTTTAGCAAATTTATACTGGAGACTTTCATCATGTAACATATGTTACCAATGTTTGACAACAAAGGTAATAGTTGAGTATGACACCACTTTACATATGGCTAATTCTCCCCGTATTTGCAAAGTCAGATATGGCTAAAGATTAAGCTTTTAGTGCAGCAAAGCTTCGTTGATTGACTGGTTATTAATTTATTTGCTGTCTCACTTTGTCTTATTCTCACATCTCAATGTTCTTCTGCCTGAGAATTTCTTTTATGGCGTATTCTTTTGACATTAAATTGTGCTATGATGCAGATGCATTCAGTTGTGCTTCTTTACAACTATTATCACCGGAAGCAATTTCCACGGCTTGAGTTTCTTTGTTTTGAAGCTTTTTGCAAAGTAGCTACCATAGCTAAACCAATTCTTCTTACTTACATGAATGTTATGCACAAGAATGCTGAGGAACTACAAGATTTGGACCAACAGCTCTCAGTTATGGAAAAGAAGATCATGGATGCCTGCAATATTTCTAAAACCTTAGATGCATTAAAAAATGCTCCAAATATGGACGGATGGCTGGTTTCTCGGGTTGCTGTATTTCTTGTAGATGCTTCCAAGGAAAAATGTTTCCTTGACTTTGGGTCTATGACACAGGGGGTCTGGTCTTTGGTGGAGAAAGAAATTGACAAACCAATTGCTTTAGTGAATAGCAGAAAAATGAAAAAACATGCATCCAAAAACAAAAGTTTCTCTTGTGACTATTCAGATGGATTATTGGAAAATGAAGATTCACTTCAGCAGCTTGCATTTTCTGTTATGGGGCAAAAGACAGGTGCTAACATCTGTATATCACCATATTTTTAAAATGTCTGTTGCATTTTTATTTATGTAATGTTGATTATATACTGAAGACACAATTGTGAATATCTTAAGTAGCAGTTGCATCCGGGCATTTAAATCGCTAATGTACATGTTGTCATACTGTTACTATATATTTCATAGCCTGAAGCTGATGTCTGATTTGATATAAATGGATGAGTATGATACGATTAACTAAAATCAGTGGTTTATTTCACTTCCACATATTTTTCATTCATCTAAAAGACTATGGAGGTTGAAGGCTGTATATATATATATATATATATGTATATATATATATATATATATATATGTATATATATATATATATGTATATATATATATATATATACAGATTTTTACTATTTTTACTAATTATATATATTTAATTATACGTTTGTTTTATTTTATTCTAATGTATTAATATATCATATAATAATATAAATATTACTAATCATATTATGAAAAAATTTATCATGGGCTTAATGATGGCAAAAAGTTTGTTATCTTGAGTAGTTTTGCATAACACTTGACCTTTATTCTGGGTAACAATTAAAAATTTTGATTCTTGTTATTTACTTGCTTTTGACTTTGTTATCCAGTCAATAACTCGTGCTTTCTTGGTGCATTAGTGGGTTATTGTAGTTGATGTAAAAATTGATATTTATTTGACTATTGCAGGGTGAATCTAGTTGTGTCTTGAGTGAAGGTTCAAGGATTTTAATTTCGATGTGTGCCACCCGGTACGGGCGGCACGTACCGGTCCAAGAACCTCCTAGCATGTGGACATCCCACTATTGGGCGATACCAAAGTTTTGACCCCATATCAGGCGATACAAGCTGTATCAGGCGGTAATGATTGAAATATGACCGTTACCGACTTGTATCGGGCGATAACGGTCGATTTCGATCGTTACCGACATGTACCAGTAAATCAATCGTTACCGACATGTACCGGTACACCCTGATTTAGGTGTATAAGTACAGGTATGACTTGTGCCTATATGATCAATTTTAGCTATTTGAATTGTATCGCTCAGTACGCCCTGACGTACCATCAGTATGCCTCGGTATGTACCATACCGAGCAAGGCTCGACATGCTAGTACAAACTGAAATTGCTAACCTTGTGAAAGATTTTCTTTATTGATGTCTTAAATTGATGGATACATAGTAAATCCCCTAAAGGAGTTACCTTATACAGAAGAAAGGAAACCATAGTAGTATGACATACCTGTCGGTTGCAGAAACAAAGAAAACCATAGTAGTAGCAAAGTTGTTCAAGTTTCAGGGTGAATTGAGGTGCCAGCATCTATGTCGTCTAGCCATGAGATGCATACAACACAAGCACCTACGAAATCATGTAATAATTTAAAGAAATTTATTATTAAGATTTAAGATACAATAATTGATATATGATGTATGATAATAAGATCTATTATTTGTCATTAGTTCAAAGGATAGAATGTCTAGAAAACAATGCAGGTGATGAGGAAAAATAGCTAATCAGCATATATTAAGGTTAACAATATATTAAATCAAGTTATAAACAAGCAAATAAGAACGGATAGGATGATGAAGAAGTTATGAACCAATATACCGAAACAATCCTGGTTGGTCATTTTGTTTTTTTTATAGAACTGAACTTTTACTACTGAAAGGAAGTAACTGTTATGATTTCTTCCATCACACAGATATTATAATGGCTAATTAAGGAAGAAATAAACATTAGGCTTGAGTCTTCTGAAAAAGCTCATTAACAATGTGCCTAAGGGGCATTTCAGAACTGATCCCAGTGAGTCTCACATCTGATGTGTGCCTTTGGTAGCACTTGTTTGCAGGTAAAGGACATTTGGATTTTGGAGTTAGCTTAAATGCTAACTCTGTAGAGTTCCAGTATTGGTATTTCACGTACTAGTGGGAATAAGTCTCTTGCTTGTAGTTGTAACTATTCATTCATTTTCATACCTATTTGAGACTGGAAATCATAGTAGTACAAAATTCCAGTTAATGGTGCCACCTTCAGATCTAATTTCTCTATTACTTTTTCATCAAAATATACCAAATTGTATGCCCATTGTGCTTTTGTAGGTTTTGGTGCATTTAAACAAGGCCTTCTTTCTACCCATGTTCCAATCATCACATGGGTAGTTTGAGGTACGTATGGCATAGACAGGTAGATAACATATTGCTCTTGATTAAAAGGAACTCAAAGTTTGTCCTGATCGTCATTTGTCAGAGTCTAGTCTCCTCTATGCGAAACTGTTTTCTAAAAACCTGCTTGGTACTGGAAAATATTTTTTGAATGTTACCAATATTTTGTATGTCTGTCTCACATGTTGCACTTGCTCTGATTTTATGTACAGTTACCTCTGTTAACTGATTTCTCATCACTAGACTAGTGTATTTATGCCTGATGTATCAGAGCCTTGATTACAAATGGAGTTCAGTTTCTCATTGCTTTTTTTCTTTTATTCTCATATCAAAAAGAAAATTTTCTACACTGGAACAGGTATTAGCTGCTCAAAGTTCTCTATTCTAGAACGTCATCTGACTTACTCATTAACTCAGGAGAAGACAACTATTAGGTTATATGTAATGATTTCAATGGAAGTGGTGACTGACGGACTTGTGGAATTTTCTATTAAAGATGTATTGACCAGGTATGCTAGCATGATAATTATATGTGGGTTTATATTTGACAACTACACTTTTGTGTTCTTGTTATTAAACATGTGATGTTTATGTTATGCATGTCTTCACAAAAAAATGCCAAGCCTTGGATTAAGTAATATTCTGAGTCTCTGACCTTGTTTAATTACCTAACTTCGGAGGCTAATATTGTCTTGACTTTTATAGCTTGAGTGGGCCTCTCATCGTGACTGGTTTAATTCCTGAAGTGACATCGGCTGTTGAATACTATCATTTGTTGCCGTATGTTAATATATTGTCTAACTGGCTGTCCAGGTATGTAACTATTTATCTAATTGAATGCCATCTTAAACCCAGGTCACTAAGGAACATGACATCTTGGTTCGACTTTTGCTATAACATCAGCTTTACTGAACAGGGAAGCACCTCATGCTGATTTTTTGGATTTGCCCAGGCACCTGCCTGAAGTCAGTGAGTGTTCATTGCGGTCAGACAGGGTACTCACAGTGGAATCTCATGAAATGAACAACTTGTCTGGCCAGGTTGAACAAATTGTGGACACAAGTAGTAACAATATCAGTAAAGCTGCAAATGAAGTAACAAACAAAAAGTGCAGTAGTTTGCATCCTACAAATGGCCCTAGCAATGGCTGTACTGAGCAGGTATGATCTTTATTTTCTCCTCCAAATCTATTTTTGTATCTTTGATTGAGAATTGTTTATATAAGTTCCATTGCCTTTCATTTGCATATTTTATTATTTTAACAAACAATATTGTTTGATCTTTGTTTACTTGATTTTATCATATAACAATTAATTTTTTATGGCTATAATAAACTTGCTAGAATAGAATTTTGGCTTTCAGCAAATTGAGATACTAGTTTCGGTGAAATTAATTAGCAGCTTCTGGTATTGTGAAGGAGCATGTGATGGTGTTTCAGATATGCACTTTGAGTACTGTGGTAACATTAGTTTTACAAACTAACTTCTGATATATGGTGACCGTTGTGAACATTCACTAGTTTTATTTTCTCTCTTTACTTTGTTATGTTATGGTTGTCGACAAGGATTAAAAATTCATCCTGATACTAGCTTCAGTTACATAACAAACCAATATGGTAGCTTTATGCTGGATGGTCCATCAGCTACTATCTTGTGGTATTAGCGAATAAAAAAATAAAAAATAAAAATGAACTATTGAGCTATACATTTTGATGCCAATAATTGGTCACAATGGTCACATACTCCTTCATGAACTTGGAAAAATTAACAGTTGGAGTAAACTTGCAAATGTAAATATTGTGATGCCAATATTTTGAAACTTGCAAGTTGGAGTAAAATATTTGCTCCAACTTTAATTTTGCAAATTGAGCTACACATTGAAACTTGGAAAGATTAACAGTTGGAGTAAATCGTTGGGGCAGTGATAGGAGCTCTGTGCATGGCTCATCATGAACGTTTTGTGTACCATCTGAATTCAGCCATTTGCTTTTACTCCTGGATATTTACATTTTATTTGCTTTTGTTTCTATCTCTGTTATCATTCCTTTTCATTCTTTCTGTCCCTTAAATTTCTTTTTTTTTACTTTTCCCTGTTTCTTCCTTTCATTTGGAAGAACAAGCTGTTGTAGATGCTTGTTGCCAAGTTGTACTTGTGTCACGATTATAAAAAAGGTGCTCCATATAAGGCCTATTTGTGGTATCCCAGATATACCGTTGTGCCGTCCTGCCTTTCTTCATCCACTCACATAGTACAGTTAAATGAGGTGTCGGAGGGCCCTTGTTGGAGATGTTTGTCTTCACTAAATGAAATCAAGTTTAATTAGAGTAGTGAAGAAAGAAGGTGATAAGTTACTTGGGTCCATCTTTATGCACTAGACAAAAAAGATGGTTTGGCTTCTCTTATAAGAATAAGAGGAAATGAACTTTGATAATGTTTAGTAAATTGAAAACTTGAAACTATAGTGTCTTATTCCGTTTAGCGAATTCAACATGCATCATCAAAAGAAAGCAAAGATGACCTAGTCCTCTTAGACTTCTTTGCAACAATAGGGTCATAAACTATATTAAATATGTTACTGCCATTATAATGTTGTTCAGTTATAAACTCTTGAGAGATGCATCTATGAAGTATGAAGTATGAACCAATTAAAGAGAAGGCCAGCATAACTTTGTTCTAGAGAATAACACTGAAAAGCAAGAGTGGGTGAGTACTCAAACAGGGAACCGTTGAGTAAATTTATCTATTATGACTGTTATCCCTCTCTATTTGTGACATTTAATATGTATATTTTATCCAGCTATATCAATCTAAAATCTCTGCTGGCCCTTGATAGGCGGACATGCTCAATTCGGTAAAGAAGCCACACATCACCAAAAGCAATGAAGGGAAAACTTTTGGCCAGGTTGAACAAATTGTGGCCACAAGTAATAACAACATAGGCAAAACTGCAAATGAATTAACAAGCAAAAAGAGCAGCAGTTTGCATCCTAGAAATGACCCTAGCAATGGCTGTACTGAGCAGGTATGATCTTTAATTTTCTCCTCCAAATCTATTTTCATATCTTTGATCGAGAATCGTTTAGGAGTTTCATTGCTTTTCATTTGCATATTTTATTATTTTATCGAGCAGTATGTTGTTTGATTTTAGTTTACATAAATTTATCATATCACACTTAATTTTTGATGGCTACAATAAACTTGCTTGTAATAGAATTCTGGCTTTCGGCAAATTGAGATACTAGTTTTGGTGAAATTAATTTGCAGTTTCTGGTATTGTGAACGAATGTGATGGTGTTTCAGTGACAATACTCTATTTGTGACATTTAGTATATATTTTATCCAGCCATATCAATCTAAAATCTCTTTCTGGCCCTTGATAGGCGGACATGCTCAATTCATCAAAGAAGCCACGTATCACCAAAAGCAATGATGGGGAAACTTTTGGCAGGAAAAGCGTACATCTTACTTCCCAAGATGCAGCATCTCCCTCTTTTCTACCACTCTTCCCAGTTCAGCATACATCTGAGAATTATGATGAATTTAATTTTTTTATGGCTTCAAAGAGAAATGATCTTCTTCAAGCTTCATTAAGAATTCTTATAAAAAGACGAAATGATCTGGTATCAGACTTTTATGTTATTATCATATCATATCCTTTTCTCTGTACTCTTGTGGTTATTACTAATAAATTTGCTTTTTCATAGGTTCAACAACAACGTTGTTTAGAAGACGAAATTGCTCATTGCGAAATGAACATCCAAGCGATAGTGAACGGTAAAAATTGACTTTCTTACTACACAGGCAACATATCTGTTTAGTTTATTAATTTAATTTAATAATAGTTACTGATTGGGTAATGCCGAAACACATAGGCAGTCAATTGTATATTTCAGTTGAAAGCAGTTTTCTGTAGCAGAGTACTCTAATTTATGTTTATTAATAATCCGAAAAAGGGCAAGGAAGCATGAAATCAAAAGTCGAGTCGATGATTGAAGCATGTAATGCTCTATGTTCTGATGTAAGAGGATATCCGCAAGAGATCAAAGTCAAGAGATTATCGGAAGCAATTCTTAGATCAAAAAGCTCATCTCAGGCAAGCAATATTATGCATTTATGGGATAGCTTTTTTGTTTTTCTCTTTTTCTATTGGACAAATGATATTTGTGTTTTGCAGGAACTCGATGATATGTGTTGTGAGAATGGTTGGATTCTGCCGAGATACACCGTGCTTCCGTCGACTGCTGACGGTAGGACACACTGTTCTCTTCATCTGTTATTTCAAATGCTGCCATAAACTGACTGACTGCATTAACCCATTTCAGAAAACTATGGTACATAGATAGAACCATAACTCGTCGTCTATAATTGCCTTCTATAAGCTAGAGAGTTTTTTTCTAATGTTCTGTTTCATTAGTATCTAAAAGGCTCCAGGAATACTTATCTACATAATTTTCTTAGGGAACATTGCCACAAACCATGCATCGTTGCTTCCTAAATATTGTCCTTGTAAAAGCAGAAATGTTGAAAGCTTTCCTTGGTTGCTGATCACGAGCAATTTTTGTTGCAGGATATTTTCAGGCCAGCGTGACCGTCAGGGGGATTGATTTTGAGATGACTGCGAACGGAGATTCGATGAGCAGTCCCTGTGATGCACGTTTAGCTGCAGCTACCAACATGTTAAGCAAAATTCGCAGCATGATAGAGCAACAACGTGCATGAACAACAACACAGCATACCAACGTGAAGAATAGTAGATTGACACCATGAAGGCTTTAGTATAACACAGTATCTTCCATCTTATTACATCTTTGTTGTTTTGGATGCAAGGGTGTTGGAATACAATTTATGTTTAATTTAGAAGAATAGTAAAAGTATAAATTATATTATCAATAGTAAAAACTGATTTTATGGTATGGTTTAATGTCACTAATCAAAGTCTTATGATTATAAGATTTTATACTTAAATATTTTGTGATATATCTTTAGTAGTTTTTTTTTTAGAATAATAATTACTATAACAATGGTAAACATATTGATATATAGTACTTAGTGTTGATTGTTGGTTGGTTCATTCATTAAGCTCTTACAATCTACAGTATTTAAAAGAATATATTCTTATGAGTATGTTTATAAGCACTGAAAAAAACATATAATAATTTAAATTTATTATTATATATATATATATATATATATATATTATAGTTGAATATAATAATAAAATTATCTAAAACGACTCCTAAGCAAGTAAAAGCTCAAAACTCAATTTAGTACTTCGGTCCAAACAATATGTCATGCCAAACAATATGCCTCTAGAAAGATGAGATATCAGAAGCTACTTCACTGCCACAAGCATGTGTAGTACTCTAGCTTATATGCCATGAATTAGACCCCCCAACCAAGCTGCACCACAAGCGAATGAAAATGGAAGATGGTTACATAACATGAGAAATCACATTATTATTTGCAATGTCAAGTATAACGAGTTGACCGAGCAAACAAAACTATGAGAAAATCTGAAATAACACAATGATATCCAATAAAAAGATCTTTCCCATGGTTTGCTTCACTTTGATCATATTCTCCTGTTATATACCACTACTGCAGTGTGGGGTTTCTTTGCTTCCAGGGTTAATACAGTGGTTCTGCATTGATAGAGAAGGAAATAAATGAGGGTACGCACTAATGAGTTACTACAAACAAAATGGTGCCTCCTGTCCTACTTAAATGAAATGACTAAAAGGAAGCAAACACAAATATTCTACACCTATTACACCACTGCTATCAGATGGTAACAATGGGGGGTGACACGTATAGGTTTGCCGGGGTGCTCTTCGGATGGAATTAAAAGGCACCATAAGGCTTGACAACTTTTATACAATGGATGATACCAAAGGTTGTGCATGAAAAAAGATAAAAAAAAATGATTTTGTTAAGTGCAGGAAAACAAATTGGAACCTAAAATTGTGCTCCATGATGTAAGACAGAGATGGGATCACCAACCGCTAGAGGGTTATACTGCTGCTTTCAGCCATCAACATTTTGGTCATGGTCGTCGGGTCCTCTGTTTCTATTGATTCCATAGTCTGCCCAAGGCAGTATTGACTCAAGGAAGGCAATTGCAGCGTTGCGGGGTAAATCCAAACGTGCAGCATGGCCTATCTCAGGAACAGCTCCTCTATCAGCATCTGGCATCTCGCGCACCGGTTGAGGGCCAGCCATAAAGTGTCTTATCTCTTCAGGAGGAAGTGATGGTATCACATCAGAGAAATCTGAAACCATTAGATAAGAATACCTGTCACAATGAAGCATTATTATTAGCTTGGAACATTCGCATCACCTCTCATTTCAAAATTACAAACAACTGATATTGATTTTTCGTTCCTCGGTTGCAATGCCTTCAAGAACATAATTTCAAAGATAGAACCAAAGGAAGTATAATGACTTACTCATTCTTTTCTGATGAAAAAGCTTCCTTCCTTACACATTCCCAATCCCTGGCTTCGCTGCTATTTTGCTCGAGTGATTCAGCCACTAGCAAAGCTGCATCTTTTAATAAAGCTTGCAATTCCGGAAACCTCCATAATATATAACTTCGTTCAACATATATATTTATCAGGTGGTCAAGAGAGGGGCTTCCTGCTTTTGCTGAACCAAAAAATGAATATTTGAGTATTTGGGTCCATGCCGAATCCTTCAGAGGTGCCTTAGTTACTAGTTTCTGAAGCACAAGAGGATGAAGCATCAAGGCCTGTTTCATAAGATCTTTAGAGGTAGCTTTCTCACTGTGATTTATACTAGATTCATCGCTGCACTCAAGGTAGAAACGGGATACAGCAAGAGAATATGAGACATTAGGCAACAACCACAACGAGTTGTCAGTCCCATATTCCTCAACAAATTGTTCCAACCATCTATACTCCTGTGCTCTAAGTGAGAAGTAATCAATGCAAAATAATGCTCCCTTTGGGTCATCAGAATCCAGTGAAAGTAGCAGCTTGCAAACCTCTAGAGCTGACCGGTGACAACCACGTCTGTCCATGTTTTTCATGTGGCTGAAAAGGGCTGAAAAAATTGGTTTATTTGTATCATGGCTATATTTCAACTGGCAATTACCTTGCAGGGGTGTAAATAGTGGATGCCATGCACACTCCAATGCATATAAGCACTTTTCAATCATCTCAGCAGACGTTTGATGTTCTCCTGAATACTTGAATAATTCAGCAAAGGTCAATAAAGCATCTACATGATAGGGATGATGCCCCAAGATATCCCCAATAGCATTAATATTGTTGGCTGCTTTGGCAGCTTCGAATGCTTCTTGTGCATGTTTGTAAGATGGGGTGTACATGTACCTGCATTGTACACCAGATGCCAGATAAGCAGCTAAGAAACTGCTTGATAAATAAAATTGTCCAAAATTTTCTGATATATACATACAGCAATGCATACTGATATATGGATGGAAATGAACAGCATATAAGATGCCTGGATAAAATATGTTATCATCAAAATTAGATCCTAGGTAAACATGAAAGTATATGCAAGTGTTTTTTCCACCATAACCATCCCTCACAATCTACTGCTAAATGGAAAACAAAAACCTACATTTCAGCCCATTCCATGAGGCCTATTTTGCAGCTCATGTGAATGAATAAAGACATGTGAGTACCACATAAATGTTCTTTCCATAACGGTCACTGTGAAAGGATCTTGATCATATCAAATTGCCTTAAGCAATCCTCATCATGTCTCAGCTAACACTCCCTTCCATAACTCTATCTTGTTGATCATATCAAATTGCCTTAAACAATCCTGCCCACATAAATGTTCCTACCATAACTCGTATCTTGTTTGCACCGGGCAACTGTCTCAGCTAGCACTTCCTTTCTCAAAGGAAAGTTGAATATTAAGAAGTGTGTTTCACTGTCACTTCTCTAGTACGAGAATCTGATGCTATATGAAAACTGAAGCTTATGTAAAGAAATAAAGCAACTGAATCTAGAATTTAATAATCCGTAATTCAGAAAATAAAATACCCATGATTTTTTTCATAGATTAATATTGGTATTTTCCAACAGTTATGTGAGATCCTATTACAACAGGTGCCAGGTGAAATTCCAGGAGCTCTGCAGATATATTACTCATTATCTATACAAGGTACAAGGAACAAAGGGGTACCTAAAATAGTGCATCCCATCCTTTGTCTCCAGAAGCTCCATAGTGATGGAATTGTCCCATCGTGGCCATAATCCTGATGGAGAAGCAAGATATGTTTTCCTTAGATTATAGGCTGCCTGCCTTCCGCCATGCATTTGTCTTGAGCTGCCAACACTATGTTGGTTCTCAAAAGAGTTGACAACTTTCGAACCAAATATTTTCCGCAGCTCATTCTCAGCTTTTAAATACTTTGGATTGACTATTAGGACAGAAGATCTGCCATTCTTGTTATTTTCGTGAGCCTCATTTCCCAATGCTTTCACATTTTCAGACAAACTCTGATTGTTAGAAGGCTTTGTGTTGATTGATAGCTCTTCTAGAATTGAATCCAGTGACTTTTCTACTTTAGACTCATCTTTGTTCTTTTTCTTCTTTTTCTTTAATTTATGATTAGAAGATGGAATAGTATTAGCAGGTTTTCTGGCCACCAATTCTTGTCCACCGACATCATGTGCTTGCTCTTGAACATCAAATTGCTGATCATCCTCCTGAAAAGAAAAAAACACCATTTATGCCAAGACCTGGCTGAACAAGTGTTCTGTGTTAAGAAGTGTACAACATTGTAAGTTTACATCTTATAATTAGCTAGCTTTCTCCTGTCTCTTTTCAGCTCTGTTTATTTCACAACATGGACAAGATCACTTGCAAATGAAGATCAAGCAAAAGGAAGAAAAACACCAGAGATAACAAATATATTAGAAAATAATTATCAGATCTCAAAAGATAAAAATAATTTTGTAACTCCTAGCAACTGTAGAATGAACCAAGAATTTAAATTTCAACCATGCTGGATGGCATTGACTGGTATTTATTGGTCTCAATACAGCACAATTATTATTTTTATTATTTTATACAATGAAGTTGGGTGGCATATTGAGGTAGATCAAGAAAAATGCATCGATGTACAAAGTCAAACTTTCCAGTAAGTCCTGATGTACTGGTTCCTCTAAACAAGTAGCTCGCCGAAACAACAACATGCAGTGGATCATCCAGGAAGTAGCACAGAGGGGCCATCTGAATGAATGTGTACCAATCAAATGTCACATCCAACAGTCCTCATCCTAGAATCAGATAAAAATTCTCTCATATTCAACCATCTGCTACCTTTCAAGACCAGAACCTATAAGCAACGTTTATGTTCTTGAGCATTTTAGAACGGAGAGAAAAAATTGAAAAAAGCAAGTAAAAGCTATAATCGACTTCTTCACAAATTGTCAAATATAGCATCTCATCTATTAATAGATTGTGTTTAGATACCGCAGAGACGCATTTTGAAGGTGGAAAAAAAAAAAAAAAAAGAGCAGCAGCGTCAGTTTGTCCACTTCTCCATCCTTTGCTGTGTCCTCACCCTATCACCTTTGCGACAATTATGTCCACAAGCATTTAGATAATGCCAAGTTGCAAGATGAAAAGAAAAGCACTAAAAAAAATCACTTCGCCATCTTTGTGTCTTCGTACTTTCGATTTTACCGCATCCAAATCGCTGTTACCATAATTATCCTCCGTATTATCTATTTCAATTTATCGATCAAGTGTTCGAACTATCCATTCTCATGCAATTAATCAAAACCCTAGCAACCAATGGTCAGAAAAGAAGCATCCAATCCATGTAATTCTCAGATCATCAAACGGGTAGGCTGAAATAATCAAGGAATGGGAAAAAGAAATCGAAAAAACGTATAATCGACCTGATCATCGAGGAGATCGAAAGGGTTCTTGAAGCGAGAACCGGCGGGCGGAGAATCAGATTCCTCGTCGTTTTCGATGGCGGCGGCTTCCGGATCGAGATCAGAGGAGGCGAACCTCATCTCCTCCCGTTCCTTGAGGACTCGCCTCAGCAAACGGTTGGACATGGCTGCGTCCTTCGAATCCTACCGATATCGAGTACCCAACCCAAGCACCGTTTCTTGAACGGCTTATAAGAAAGAGGTGACCTACTTGACGGTGAGGAAAAGAGAAAAATAAAAATAAAATAAAAAAATATAATTACATATTTATTCTTTCTGTTATGAAATGACATAAATATTCCTATTAGTTTTAGTATACCATATAATCAAAACCATCTTAGATTTTTTTTCCTTTTTTTTTTCTTGACAAACATTACTTAAATTTAAGGGTATTTAATAGTATGTTTGCTTTGAAATATATATGTATATATATATCCAGAGTGATGAACTAATTGACATGAGCCTTTAGGGTATTGTTTAAGACTGATTCGTTATCTTGTTCCATAGTAATATTATATTTATAAGAATTTTTTATCGTGATAAATTATTTTAAATATTTTGTTATGTAATCCAAAATTTATGAAATCTATGTTTATAATTTATATTTTCTAAGATATTTGCTTAGGAGATTACGAGTAAATTTTATTTAATCTAGTTTTCTCTCTTACCGACATTCAAAGGTTTTGGAGGTTAACACTATGGCGTGAATATGCAAAAATGTCGCATGAGTTAGGTAATTATTCCTGCAAATCTGTATACTATACCATATTTCATTGGATTAGGGAAGGGTTGCTTTAGGTGATAAGGATTTTAGTCACAGAAGAATCACTATGCTTAAACCACCAAATTCAGAAAAAGAAGCCCAAGAACAAAATAACTCTGCTACTATATGATGTTTGTGACTTGCCTTCTAATCAAGGGCCCTTTCTTGTATCTACATCAACTCTATTTTTAATACCTTATTGTGACATCTTTTTCTTGAGACCTATTATAAACATCATTAACTGTAATATTATGGTTAAAACATTCCTTGCATATTATGTTGTTTTCCAATTTACTTGATATTATATGTCTTGAAAACTCAATATATTTATCTCATTGAATGAGGAAAATCCTTGTGTATAAATAATTATGTCTAATGGTAAAAAATTCTTAAATTTGCTTTTTTTAAAGAGAAAACAAGTCACTGAGAGATAGAAACATTTTATCGTACAAGATTTACATCTCCATGGAAATAATGGTCCAATTTATTAAATTTATACATTGTAAGTTCTTCATTAAATTTATACATTGTAAGTTCTTGAAGTGTCACTGTCCTTATATTGTCCATATAATGAGGGTAATTTTCAGTTCATTTATTTTGTGAAAAATTATTATATTGTTACAGACTTAGCTGGTTTTGTCTAAGTCGTGCGGCACCCTTGCATGTTCATCCGTAAATATCAACCTCCCATGTTCACTTAAAACACATAAAAGAGAAAACGGGTTAGAGAAAACGTCTCACTCAGGATCCACAAGCAAACATTTTCGAAAACACTTCATAGACAATGCAAATTACAAACAGACTTTACAAGCTCTGAACAGTTGCACAACAATGGGTCAAAATGGTCTATTACAGACCGAAAATCTCTCACAAGTGTCCACATGATACAACCTTTATTTACAAGCCTAAAGCGGCCACTAACCTAACCAAAATGGAACTATTAAGCCTTCTATCGTCCCTCTACATGCTATGCAGAACATGAACATACCAAAAGACAAGGACATACATAAGCATTACATCAAACATCTTGTTTAGAAGTTTGTCCGTGACATTCTCCCCCACTTATTCATTCGACATTCTCGTTGAAGCCTTTATCGACATTACAACTCCTTGCCTTTGTTGAGTCTTCAATCTTTTGCTCTAGCTGCAATGCGTCTCTTGGCTCCCAACTGCTCTCCGCTGCTGTTTTTGAGTTATCGAACCTTTGATCCGTTATGCTACTTCAACTCGTCAATGACTTTGACTCTGGTGTGAGGTTGGCTGGTTATTCTTTGAATCCACTATTAACTCTACACCATTAGAAAGAAAACTTTTGTCCATATTGTTAGTATATTCCTTTAATTACTGCCCCCTTTTGGTGTCACCAAAGATTTCTAAATGTCTCGGTTCTCTAGATCTTAGTCTTTAAGACATAGCAGTAATACTTGCATTCCTTATATCCTATGGTAGAAAAATAACCTCTCTTCTAGCCTTATGTTTCTCAATTCTGGCTGGTGATCAAGCAACATTTGTGGGCTGGACTTATTGGTGCTGATTAAGAAACTTCACAAAGGAAGCATTGTGAAAGCTTCCTTTCACAATTATTTTACCTAGAAATATTTTACCTATTTTTATCTCAGGGCTGTCAATTATTTTACTCTAATCTTGTTCGCTAAATATTACTTAAAATGCAGTTGTATACTTGTATGCTTTTGAGTTGGTCACCAGGACCAATCTGAGATGGAAATACAACTTATCCTCTATTGATTATGATATGTAGCATTTTAAATTTCATAAATCATAAACATCAAATATTTGAAGTCTCATGTTCATAGGGTGGTAGGTCAGAAGAGTTGCAAGTAAAAAGGTCATGTAGGTTCAGAACCTACATAATGATCATAACAATTCCACATTGCGTGGTTTTCCAGTGGAAACCCGCACATCTCCACTAGTTAGCACTGACCCACAACATGCTTTTCTTTTAACTCAAAAAAGCTAATGCAATCATGACAAACAACATTTGTGGAAGGTTTCAATATTTAAATCAATATGTTGGTTTATCAAAATTCTAAACCTTAATTTAAAATAATTTATGAAAACCTAATCATAAAAATTTAATATTCCTAAGATGCTCATATGTAAATGTCTTCAACTTATCACCTAATTCCCAACCTCTTTCAACTCCTTCCAAACAGGGTTTAGAATATGGTGGATATTTAAAGGATTGTATTTAATAAAATTATATTTTATTATTTTTAGATAATTGGATGAAACAAGGGATTACTAATATTAGGAAAAAAAAAGTCAATAACAATCTCTGACCCTAATCATTAGGCACAGCGAAGATGGCACGCCGCCTCCATGCTTTGTACTGACGAAAACTTATTCCCTGTTATGCTGAGAACATAAGCCATTACCTATTCCTGTGATCTCAGGGAAACATAGTCTCCGTTCTTTTCATTCACTTTTACTAGTTGTTGTCGTTGAGAAAGGCCACCTTCTTTACAGGAACTCGTAATAGGGTGTCTCATCTCTAGATCCTGCAACATCTCTAACATTCTCAGTTATCAGTGATGTGGTTAACAAACAAACGATTCATGCTTGGAACATGAAAGACGACAAAAATAAGCTATCACTAATTATGAAGTTTTCTTCTCTACAAACAATGGATCAAGAATCATTAGAAATGGGCCTGTGACAAGTTCAGGTTATAACCTGTAAAAGAAAACGTTATACAAATCATCTGATCACAAGAAATCATACTGGCACATCAATAAGAGGAAGATAGGAGAAGAGAGCATGGGCAAAGAAACATGGTTCAAACACCTGCCTGCCTCTCTTTACATAATTGTATCATATTTTATATTCATTTCCTACATGAAAACTTATTTGTTTTCTTGTAAATATGATATAATTTCCAAAAAGGTGAAAATTATATTAAGATGATAAAAAAGAGAGATTACATCCAATCCCATTCACATCACAGTGAACCAAAAAGTCGAGATCAGAGGCAAACCTTTTCCCAAAAACAGTCAGAAGATGAAGTTCTTGCCCAGGTAGCAAGACAATGTGCTGGCTTGCCCAGAAGATGAAAATTTATTGATTACATTCTACCGGCATGATAGATTTAACACAACTCTCTCTCTCTTCTTTCCTTCAATCTATAAATGGAAAAAGGTCAAGATTCAAATTTTTGTCATGTAGAAGTTGCATGCATTAACTCTATTTTTTAACATACAAGATGATATTATTATAAAGCTATCCACCTCAGAAATTTTGAGAACCTTGTAAATAACAAATTTAAGAATTCCATGCAGAAATCCACTTTTGATATCTCACTCAATCATATTCTGCATTTGCATGACACATTTGGAAATCATACTTTCTTTTCAACATAAGTAACCACTGCATTTCTTGTTGCCAATGCAACATACATCTCCCTGCTATGTAGTTTTAGTATTAGGAGTTTCAGGTTAGGGAAAATTCATGTTAACCAATGTCATCCATTGAGGATGTTTCTTTGAAGATCATTTACTTCAGAAACAGAACTTAAAACTGTCTATGATAATAATGACTACTTTTAACGTTTTGATCTTTGACGCAGAGACTATAAAACAATCTTATATTAATCTTTAGTAATTACCAACAAAAATCAAGCCACATTAAAGCAACAATTATCTCAAATCTTTATCACAAAATATAGCATAAATACAGAATTTCTTCTGGTGCCTCCTGTTGCATTTAATGGACATTAAGACTCACTGATGGATGATAATACTATTTAATGGGATACCTTTTATTTCTGGAACATGTATTTTTGGTAGAATTCACCTCATGTTCTTGAAGTTTTTGCATGATTATTATAATTTTAAACATGCAACTGGTTCTACACATTCAACTACGCAAGTCTTTCAAATTTCACTAATCCATCAAATAGACTATGTTAAAACATCATACTGTACTCACATGTAATTTGCTATCTCACCCAAAATGAATAATTTTGTTATTATCATAAAATTATAGTCCTCCCCAAACATATGGTAAGAATGCTCTCTTGCAATCCGGAAGATCAAGGTTCGAGTCACAGAAATAATTTTTTTAAATATTTAAAGGTAAGACTAGATACATTGACCCTCTCTAGACCCCGTATTAGCGGGGAGCCTCATGCACTGGATACACTCTTTATCATAAAACCATAACCATGAAAGTCTAACTTAATATAATATTTACTACCGTACTTAATAAATTGGATTGTAAATTAACCATCAACATATCTAAATTTAAATCCTCATATGTTGAGTTCCAATATTTAGAAAGATAACTAACTATAATAGGCATGTTAATTTGTTTTCCTATAAATCTCAACTGGCTCCATTGAATTAAACACTTTATTTGTTTCTCCTTTGCTTTATTATGTAAAGATAAAAATAAGTCCATGTTGAGCAGTCAGGTATTATTCAAAACAAACTAAACGATTTCATTATCATACATGGTAAAGATCAACTACTTTTCAATACCATAAACAGATATACTCTTATTCTTGAAACATGTACTCAAAGCTGCCATGATTATATCACAGGCTGAGTTGCTTCGCAGGCAACCCATATTAGTCTAGAATGTCTTATCTTATTTAGTTTACAGAACCTTTTACAAGAGTTGTACATCCATCTCGGTGATATTTTTTTCTTGTCATTTGGTATAAATCATTGCATGCTTATGTCAAGTTAATATAATTACTACAAACAGAATTTACAATTCAAATCAGTCAAGCATAATTGCTTAATTCAACAACAATAACATATACTTAGGTATCAACCATTAAGATGTATCTAGAGACTAAATTTTTACTCCTACAGTGTCTAAATCAAACAATGTAGTCCTTCAGAGAAATATCAGATGTATGAGACAGACACATAGAATAAAGTCCAGTCAATCATAAATGTCAGGTGATACTCTTATTCTCTACAATCCTCCAAAAGAAACTGTATAAAAATAGTTTGTGCAACAAATAAGATGATCCACACATTCCAACAGGAATAAACATTTTTTCCCTTGAAAAAAAAATGAACTCACTCAAACCAACAGCAGTGATTACGTTATAGTGGAGAAAAAGTCCAGCTTGTAGAGAAGAAGCCAAGCCACAATAGATCAGCCTACGAATAAAACGCCAAGACACAAAAAGTTGGCTAAATAATGATGCCGACAGTGTACCATTTTACCACTGTATAAGTGACATTCTGACTTACCTCTTCAACATACTAAAACAAACAGACAAGGCATAGGTTAAAAAGGCTAGGAAATGAATCGTAAAAATGAAATAGTCAATTTATATAATTGAAGTATATGAGAAAAATACAAATTCAAAAGAGCCTCAATCCTTGGAAGTTTCAAGCTGTGTGTACTTTTTTGCAGAATACAAATTACATCCTTCCTGCGATGTGTATACACAAGACAAGTTGCAGGCACAATGCCTTCAAGCTTATTCATCCAACAGGAATAGAGGCATATGTATGGTTCACAGTTGTCGTATGCAATAGGGAAGAATCTCAGACAAATCTAGAACCAAAAGAAACTCATTCGACTTCAAATTCAAGGAGAAATACGAGGCAGGACGAAACTTCATTACCATGAAATCGAATCAACGAAACATTAAAATTGCCAATACAATCTTTTAAACCCAAACTAGCGCAACAGTATTAACAGCTATAACACAACAACATGAATTGGAGACTATTCTGTTACTGCAGTGTCATTAATCCGTTACTAGGACAAACACCATTAAAGTGCAGCACAAAGAAAAAGTTGGTAAAGATGGGGACTCTCCCGTATGTTAAAGAACATAGAATTCGAAATTTTATTGATAAGTTTATGTGCCTTGGATATTCCTGACGCTATGTTCACCTCATCCAATTCATTTGCATATCTTCTCTTGGTTCCAAAACCGGAAACATGACAGATGGATCTTCGCTACAACTTGTACACTAATTGGAAATAAGCATCAACGTCGTTGGGCACCAGGTCAGTTAATCATGCTTTCATTCAGCTACATTGTATCTATAGAACTATAAAGTAGAGCATTCACTAGTAATAGAGTGAAGAAAATCGCACCTTTTCTAGAGAAAGAATGAAGCTCAAACGATTCATCAAGATATCTACTAGCTTCAACATAGAATGTATGCGAGCATAAGAAGAAGCATAAAGCAGCAGCATGTAAGTTCTCAACTTCGCCTAAATCAAACTGAAAGCAAACCGATTCTAGTGAACAACCAAGGATCGAAGTGATAAGAACTAACCTAGAGGGCTTCTAGACACAGAACACGCTTCGTCGCGAGGGCGAGCGAGCCAGGTGACGACGAGAAAGAGCACGCTGGTACACACAACCATGGCCGCCCGCATGATTGCGGACCGGCGTGCTCTCTCTCGTTGTCAACCACGCATGCGACTTCAGAGGGCGTCATCAAAATCCGGAAATCGATCATTCAACCGCCGGATCCAGCGGCAGACGATCGAAACCCTCAAAAAATGGGGAAATCCTTGGTCCGAAGCAGAAACCGAAGAACTAGAATGATCGCAGATCAAAATCGAACTACAAACTCAAGGAAAAATAGATGAGAACAAGAGAATAAAAAGGATGGATCGAATCAAAGAGCAGCAGATGATGGAGAGGGCTTCGCATCCCGCTGAGCCGTCTTTTAACGAGCGGAGTTTTACGGAGAGGGTAAATATAGATATACAATAATCATCAATAACACAACCGACAGCAGAACGGTAAACTTTGGAGGTCGTCCTCCTTTGCGGGACCCACGGGTGGGGGTGGGGGACGAGGAGGTACGGGAGTGGGTCAAGACGGTCAGGTGTCCGGGTTCATAGAGAATTTGGGCGGTGATGGGGTGTCGGGTTTGGTAGGACAGGACACCGTGTCCGGACGAGTCGGCAATCGAAACGTGTCCCGTATGGGAGCACGACGGTTGCGGTGGCGGTACGGAACTGGCCTTCGTCCTTGTCCGTAACTACGAGAGTGCCACCGCGGTTGGCCTGCGTCGTTTGGAGGGACGCTTCCGCGGTCGCATCGGAAATCATGAGGGCTTATCCTCTGATCACGGAAAACATGATTGATTGATATACACACACCCTTGATTTCACATACTTGCACTCCGCTGGCCTGGTGAACTGATTGGGTGTCAAGGCAAGTACAGCGTGCGTGCTTAGGGAATTAAAAAGGATAAAATAAATAAATAGATTAAAAAAAGAAATTAATTGCTTGTAAATTCTTAAATATAAAAGGATATCGATGAGTTTCAGCTTTTTCGGTATTTACATTTGTAAGAAATTAGGATAAATTTTAAGAAAAACTTTATTTTTTGGACTTGTATTTTTCAATGAATATTCCTTTTACTATCTTTACAAAAAAACTATTTTTTGGATCAACCTATCAATTCAGATCGATCAACCAATCATATTTTTCTATTATAATATTTTTAAATAAACTTATATTTTTTTTTGAAATATTATAAGCACCGTAGCTAATTTAAAAGTGAAAGTGTCAAAAGCCTATTAAAAATCTTGTAAGTAACTTAGCGACGAAGGTGTCAAAAATAAATTTATTATAAAATACTATAAATATATAAAAAAAAATATAAACTATATAGAAAATATGTAAAATGATAAAATATGGAATATAAATTATTTCTGATGCCAAGATCTGTCCAAGTTTGGTATAAAAATTGAAACAAAATCATTCATAAACTATCCAACAATATAATCTCTTTGTGGAATATAAGTAGTATGACGATTTTTGAATAATATAAATAAGGTGCTCATTCTATTTCTTAAATGTGCAT